>NC_072892.1:82190457-82493487 GCF_027943255.1 Anastrepha obliqua
AGCGATATTGCCCTTAAAAGAAAAATCTGCGATTAGTAACCTACAGGCTTCCCCAATTGCTAGTACTTCCGCTTGGAAGACGCTGCTGGTATTAGGGAGACGCACAGATTTTTCAATTCCAAGTTTATGAGAATATATACCAGCTCCGACACCACAATCCATTTTACTGCCATCTGTATAGACTGTGGTATCGAAGTTGTTTAGAGAGAATCCCTTCTTCCATTCTTTTTTAGATGGAAAGAGTGTGGCAAAATTCCTGTTGAACGTTACCATCGGGACGATGTAGTCAGTCCTCTCCGAGGTTAACTGAGTTTGTCGCAGTAATAGACTAGCGTGACCATAAGTTTTTCCTTTCCAGCGACCCGCTTCATTTAACCTAAATGCACTTATGGTTGCCGTCTTCTTTATGTGTAGGTCTATTGGAATAACGTGTGTCAGTGCATTGAGAGCCTCTCTAGGACATGATCTGATTGCACCGACCGTTATTGCACAGGCTGATCTTTGTATTCTGCCGAGTAATTTGGTATTGTACTCTCTCCCTAGAGCTTTCCACCAAACTACCGAACCATACGATAAAATGGGTCGTATAACCGCCTTATACAGCCATAATGTATGCTTAGGTTGAAGACCCCAACTTCTTCCAAGCATACGTTTGCAGGCATATAAAGCAATTTCTGCTTTCCTTACCCGTTCTTCGACGTTTAACTTCCAGCTAAGTTTGGGGTCCAAAATTACCCCTAAGTACTTTGCACTGGTTGATAAAGCCAGAGTTTGTCCGTTGATATTTGGTAGGGTAAAAGTTGGTACCTTGTATCTGGTGGTAAAAAGCATAAGTTCTGTTTTACGCGGGTTTAAACTTAGCCCACATCCTGTGGCCCAAGAGTTAAGCTCGCCTAAAGCCCTTTGGATGATCCCACTGATCGTATTTGGACACAGTCCTGACACCATTAACACCACATCATCAGCGTACGCCACCACTTTTACCCCACCTCCGTCAAGTTTTGTTAAGATTTTGCTGATCACACATAGCCAAAGAAGTGGAGATAATACTCCCCCTTGTGGAGTGCCCCCGTGGACCTTCTTGGTTATGTTGATATTACCCATATTAGCTTTGATGATCCTCGTTTCTAGCATGGAGATGACCCAGTTACTAATGCAACTGTCCACCTCCAGGTCTATCAACGCCCGTTGGATGGCATCTGTGCTAACATTGTTAAAGGCGCCTTCGATATCCAAGAATGCCGCCATGGTATAATGTTTGCTCTCTAGAGAGCCCTCTATTGTTCCGATAACCTCGTGAAGCGCCGTCTCCGTAGATTTGCCTTTAAGGTATGCGTGTTGTGCAGTTGATATACCAGAGCTCTCCAAAGAGCTTCTGAGATGCGTATCCAAAAGTCTTTCAAAAGTTTTTAACAGGAAAGACGAAAGACTGATTGGCCTGAAGTCTTTCGCTGATTCATGTCCTCTTCTACCTACTTTTGGTATGAAGACGACCTTGACTAGTTTCCAGCTGTCTGGAATATGGCCTAAGTTTAAACACGCTTTAAAAATTTCCTCTAGCCATGGTAGGATACAGTCCAAGGTTTCCTGTAACATCTTTGGAATGATCCCATCTGGCCCCGGAGATTTAAAGGGTGAGAAAGATTTGATTGCCCATGCAACTTTTTCTTTCGTAATGATTTCATTTGCAAGATGCTGTGGATTATATTGGCTCCGCCTAATGTTTTCCCTCTCCCTTTCGTAAGGGCTGCATCCCGGAAAATGCGTGTTTAGCAGAAGCTCTAGCGATTCTTCTGCTGTAGCAGTCCAAGTTCCATCAGGTTTCTTGACCCAAGAAGCCATAGAGTGGTCTTTGGAAAGAACCCGGCTAAGCCTAGCAGAATCCCTAGTGGATTCGATTGACGAACAAAATTCCCTCCAGCTCTCTTTTTTGGCGGCCCTGATTGCCTTCTTGTACTGTCTCCGACTTTCTCTATACAATTCCCAATTTCCCGTCGAGTAGCTGAGGTTAAACGTTGATCTAGATTTTTCCCTTAGTTTTAAGAGCTCACTGCTCCACCAAGGAGGGTGAGTTTTTTTGCTAAATTTTATGGGGCAGGACGTTTTGTAGGCCCTACTAAATGCCTTTTCCAGTGTTATGACCCTACTCTCAAGGCTTTCCGTGAGAGTGATTTGAGGGATAGGAGTCCCTCCTATCCTCTTGTTTACTGCATTTTTGAACCTCTTCCAGTTGGTTCTTAAAGGATTTCGATACGGTAGGGGTGGATCTACCTTAAGATCCAAATCGTAGAGGATCCAACTATGATCAGAAAAGGACCTTTTATTGGATACCCTCCAATTATCTACCCTTACTAAGCTATTTTCAGACAGTAGAGTAACATCAATCACTTCCTCCCATCCTCTGAAGTACTCCGTACTAGGAAAGGTGAAAGTGGGAGTGTTACCCCTGTTGCATACCGATAAGTTAGTATTAATAATAAAATTATATAAAGACTCACCTCGGTCGTTTGTCTCGGAACTTCCCCACAACGCATGCCTCGCGTTGGCATCGCATCCGAGCAGCAGGTTCTTGTTTCTGGCTTCACACACCAGCCGACGAGCCTCCTCGGGTGGTGCTGGCCGATCATGTGCCATGTAGATGGAAGCCAGTATGATGCCGACACCGTCAGCGGCTTCTACCTCCACAGCCGTCACATCCTGTGAACAATATGATGGGATTAAAAATATGTTCAAATGTTTCTTAGCTACAATACAAGATCTGGGGTTACCTTCAGTCCGTTTGTAGAAAAGGTTGTGGTTGTTCCCAGTGAACCCCTTCACCTCGGTGCTCCGCACCCAGGGCTCCTGGATTAAAGCGATGTCGACATCCTCCTCCGACAGGAGAACGGTTAGGTTGTCCGTTGCAGTCCGCGAGTGCTGCAGGTTTATTTGGACAACCTTGAGACCCATGTTGCTGGTCGCTTTACAATTTGACGGCGTCGCTAAGCTGCACTCCCGGGTACTGCTCATTAGCGCCATCGTTTTTGGTAGACGCGGCGTCGTCAAGTTGCATGCCTGTGAGCAACTCGTTGGCGCCGTCAACCTCGTCCTGTTCATCCTCCGGATTAGCAGATCGGAATATCTTCAGTTGCGTTTTCCTGACGCCGAACCGAAGTTTATTGTCCACTTTCCCCAGTGGCTCGATACTCTCCTCCGATATTTGGAGAAGGAAGGACACACTGTTCTTTTGCGGAGCCTCCGCTTTGATGATGCTCCAGTCACCCATCGGAACAGTGCGGTTGTGTGCCTGCAAGTATGGAATAAGTTGCTTAGCTTCGAATTCCATGTTCGGGATCCAAATGCGAGCCCTCGGCCGTCGAGGGATTTCGCTGGCCGGGATTAGTTTGAGCCTCAAACCTTCCCAGTCGTTCTGGATCTTGCCCACAACTGTTTGCAGGAAGTTAAGGGAGAGTTGATCATCGCACTTGATCACCCTGTATCCGCGGACCACCTTCATTGAATCAAATCCTGGCACATGACCCTCCGGGTTTGCCATGACGTGATCGACGACAATGCGGGACAGCCGTGCCTCGATTTCGGACCACTTATCCGATGCAGGTTTACCGCGGTTTGTTATTTCATCAACCAACGCTATTTGCAGGTGATCCCGTGCCACCTCATTAAATGAGCGTTTGGTTGGTTTTGGTATTGAAGCAGTGTGAACCGACACTTTGTGCTTCTTCGTTGGTTTGTCGCTTTCGTCCTGCGAACGATTGCGTTTTACGGCTTCTGCCTTCTGGGTGGCCTGGAACGCCAGGTACTCATCGACCACCTTTTGGCACCTTGCCTTATCGGCCGCGTCCTTGGGATGAGTTTTACCTTCAGCCTCATTTTTATTTATTCTTCCGAGAATAGTCAGAGACCTCTGGTAAAGCTTATACCTGGACGGGCCTTTTTTAACGTTTTGGCGCTTTTGCCCCTTGGCATCAGCGGATGTGGATGGTTGATTAGATGTTGATGGCGTGCTGTGGCCCACAGCTTTGCCATCAACCGTCTCTTGGCTGGAGGCCAAGAGTTCGTCCTCTGAGGAAGTTCCCAACTTCCTCAGTTCGTTGGTGTCGGTCCGAGTTGTCCATTTGTCCGTCTGTTGTGTCAATGGGTGCGTCCGTTTATCAGTTCGTTTTGGGTCTGTGTCCGTCCGTTTGTCCGTCTTCTTTATAATCTTATCCGAAATTTTTGTTTTTTGTTGTTCGTTCATTCTGTTTCGTACGGTCACCTGCCCTTCCAGAAGGCTGCACATGTCGCCATGTGCGGTGACCAATGAGGATTTAGGGGAAATAAACAGTCCGCCATGGCAGCGCCCCATACCATGGTAAGGCCACCGTTACAAGCTGAGGCGGCCTGGTGTCAGGAGGGCTCCGTTAAAAGACAGCCTTGTTTTATCCCCCGGCTGCCAAACCCACCCAGTAGGCACGGGTCGCGTAACACCTTGGGTTGAGGGAGTTTTTTTAACGAAGTTTACGTCTTCGACCTGTGTGGTTCGCGGGAGACCTACTCTCCTACCTTCCATATCTGGGAGGCGTTCCCCTATCCACCACCTGGGGACGCGCCCTATAGGGATTACAGGTTCCCCCAAGGGACAAGTGCCCTACTTCTCAACATTTAAATAAATTCCCACTCTCTCTAACAACAACATCACAATCTAGAGAAAATATCTCCTTTATCATGAATGATATATGGTAATATAAACATCGTTGGAATTTGAAAGTGGTTAAAAATTTAAACTAATATTTAATTATGGTGGCTTAGATATAAACTAGTTCTGCTTTGCTTCGATTGTCGCTATTATTTCCACTTACACATTCTAAAATGAAGGGAAATGTTTTATACCACATTATAATTCGTGCATTCACAATTTAACACGCGCCACTCTATTTCCATTATTATTATTTTTTAATTATAAATCGTATATTATTTAATCTTTCAATCTCAATATTAAATTCATAAGCAATACACAAAATATTCACACACTTGACTTGCTCTCAATTACCAAAATCCCAAAAATAAAGTAGCTGTTTTCGGAAAGCGCCACTTTCTGTATTTTGTACACTGTGTCTACACACACACCAAGAATGATGAAATATCGCCTTAAAACGGCCTTAAACCGGCTTGACGACGTTATTGGAAATGAAGAATAATGAATATATATAATCACTTTTAATACACTGTACATTGGCGAGAAAGAGCGAGTACAATTGCAATTATTTGTGATTTTGGTCGGTTCAGTTTGAGGAATTTCGGAGGAAAATCCTCTATTTTCTTCACTATTATTCCATTAATATTTTATTTAGCTCGCATTTATAAATTGTTCTTTAAAATATTGAATATCAAAATTGTATATTTTATTTAAAATTCATTTAATTAATTTTTAATTGGTTAAGTCGCCCGTAGCAACCCTGTAAGGCGGCTGTAAGCGAAAAGCGAAACGTAGATAACGAAACAGCCACAAAAGCGAGATGAAAGTGAATTGTCAATCAAATTTTCAATCGTCGCGACTCGCGAGGTGAGCAGCCGAATATTTAGTTTGCATTTTTTATAGTTGTAAATTTGCAAAAAGTGTGTGATTATAAACCTTCCAAAACTAAATTTTCAAACTTCTAATATCTAATTTATGTTAACAGGCTCCAATTGTATTAAACGCGCAAGGCTACTGTTCGTCATGCGATCTACTTGCTCAGTAAATTGTTTGGAATGGAAAAGTGGTTGTGCTATGAAAGTGCCAGAGAATATGTGATTAAAAAATTACAGCTTAAACTTACAAATAGTGGGTGACAAAGTTTAAGTTAACAAAGAAAACGTCAAATGTATACGTGGTTTGTGTAAAATAGCAAGTATTAACAGTCATTTGTCCCTGTGTAGAAAAATCGAAACAAAGGCCATTTTTGCTAGTACGATTGCTCCTCCGCTTTGGGCGCATCTGTCGTATGCCTTACCTACCGATCTCGTTCTTTGTTTCGTGTAAATCTTCGTTTTATGGCCGACGCTTTTGGCCAAGTTTGGCAGTTTCCTAATTTTTAATACTGAATAAAACTGTAATATAACCAAAAGTACCTAGTTTTTGAAATCTAGGATAAGCACATATAGTACATACATATTCTTTACGGCTTTGCCTACATGAGTCAAATGTTAGCAGATTTGTCATGTCTGTCTTCAGCATGCTAAGGCATCATCATTTAAAAACCGTCCAAATCACCGAGACATACCACGCACAAAAGTGCTCATTCATAGTAACAAAGTCGGCGTACACATTTTCATACGTCTAGTATTGGCGAATTAGTGTGTAAGAAATTGAAATGGCTACGACTACAAAAACGACAAAGGTAGAAAATGCATCGAAACACCCACAGCAAGTGCAATTAGCGGAGGCAGGTGGGGATGAAGATCAACAAACAAGCTATAATATAGTTAATGATGTTGTGGAGGAGTCGTCGACTAAAAATGGGTGCGTCACACCGACAGCGGTGAAAGAAGTAATTGACGGAGAGGAGCAACACACCCAAATAATCACAAACAATACTACACACTGTTCTGAAACAAGAATAGAGGAAGCAGAAGCAGAAGCAACACCGGCTCCACCTGCTGCCGCCACAGTGTCAGTAATGGTCATGAATGATGCACCAGAGACGCGTTTGTGTGGCAAAAAGCTACTGTTGTGTCGGCGCTTCAAGGATTGTGGCGGAATTTTGCGTAATTTCAATTCGCTGCCATTATTCGTTTACGCAACATCGCCGTCTTCGCATGCTGTTTCGGCTGATGGCGTGGGTGTGGCTAAGGAGGCAGTTGCAGCGGCGGATATTATGGGTCAAAAGGTAAGTGAACATAGGGATGTGTTGTCTATAATTACTACTTGTTTATAATTTTTCTAATTCTTATGCGAATATTTTTGGTATCTTCTTTGTATGCTGTAAGCTACGGACTTTCAATTTCGCCAAAAATCTTTGTCACAACCAGTTTTGTCGTTTGAAATGGGCTTTGAAAATTAACTTCCGGTCTGATTGGCAAATTTTCTCCGTTTTTATTGCAAAACCACTATAATAAGTTTTTAGTATCTAATTCGCCCCTGAACCATTCCACCCTGATTGTATCACGTTGCTGAGCAACTGCACTGCGTTGCTGAATTGCTTCGTTGCGCGCTTGCCACATTAAATATTTTCCTCATTTACTTTGCTGCAGTTTAATGTACATTATTTTTGAATATAAATTTATTCATGCTTTGTATATGCTCTGCTGTCTATAATTTCTATACATGAGTGCAACTGTTATTTTCTACAATTAATTTTTTTGTGCTGTTAGTTTTGTTTTTGCTTTTTATAGGTATATGCTCGTTGTTTCTTTTTCAAGCTACTTTGGCTGTTGATCGCTTTCTGTTTGGAGTTCACGCTTGGTTGATTGCCTCGGTCTGTTGTATAACAGGGCAGTGCGATCACCCGATGACAACGACAGCCAGTGCTGCCGGTACCGCACCAATACCAACAATACCACCCCTGTCACTTGGCCTCCAATATAAGCCATCGGCATAGTCGCTCCCGCTCTATTGCTGTTGTTTCATTGGTGGTTGGTTAAAGATTTCGATATTAACAATATTTAAATAAGTATGTATTAATATACAGTATTGAGCAAAACTTAAACACCACTTTTGTAGTAAACGGAACCACCCGGATTTATATCCGGTCAAGGACTGTGACTTCAGCAGAACTAACGTATATGTATGAGGAATGTTTATATTGCTACAACAACAACAAAAACCACGTTTGTACATATTTCTCGTTGTTAAATTATTCTTTATTTGTGTATAGTATATTGCACTTTCATTATTAATAAACAAAAACTTAATTAACTCACTACAGACATTCAATAAAATGCTTCGTAGCTTTGTTTGTTTAACAGTAATAGAAACCCCTCCAGTGTAGGGCATATCACCGGTCGTCTTCGTCTAGCTCATCTAAAGGTAGGCTCAGGAAACATGCTGTTTCGACGGGTTGGGTCCAGAGGGAGAGGGGAGTTAGATGAGTCGGTTTTAGAGGGCATGTGAAAAGGTGGTTAGTGTTGTTGTTGTAACATCATAAACATTCCCCATTCTTACATACGGGGAATGCTGCTGGAGTGGCAATCCTTGGCCGGATATAAATCCGGGTCGTTTCGGTAACGTAGAACCGACTGCCGTGGAAACGCGGTGGCTAGTGTCGTGCGGGGTGCCTTCACATGCTGGACATATGTATGTTTGGTATGTCGGGGTCGATTCTGTATAAGTAGGAGTTTAACCTGCTACAGTATCCAGAACGTAATTGTGCCAGTGTTACACGTGTCTCGCGGGGAAGCTGGAGCTCTTCATCTGCAATAGGTGGTGGTTGGACTCCGATTACGGCATTCACAGGACAGGAGCTTAAGAAGGTACGACGGTCTCCTGGTGAATGTCGTTTATTGACTGTCTAAACACTGTCCGGTCCATTAAATTTCTGTCAGTTTTGTCCTGGATTTCGTCGGCGTAGTTTAAGAGGTGTTGTTGTTGTTGTTGTTGTAGCAGTATCTTCGCCCTGTCAGTGTAGTGTAAATTACCGGTCGTCTTCGTCTAGCTCATCTAACGGTAGGCCCAGGAAACTGGCAGTTTCGACGGGTTGGGTCCAGAGGGAGAGAGGTGTTAGATGAGTGGTTAAGAGGTGTCTCCTGACGTGCCTGGGAGGCGGCTCAGGCTGAAGCAGGTGTGTGCAGGGGTGAAACCTGCGGTAACATCCAAGCAGGAACTGCTTGCTGAGCAGTTTGTTATGCTCCATTACAGGGAGTATTTGTGGATCGTTATGAAGGTGTTGAACAGGGGACATCAGGAGGCAACCGGTCGCTGTCCGAATGGCAGTATTTTGGCATGTCTGTAGCTTTGTCCACTGCGAATCACTAGTTCCAGGCCACCAGACAGGTGCAGCATAATTCAGAACCGGCCGACCAATTGCCTTAAATGTCGATAGCAACAGTTTTTTGTCTTTGCCCCAAGTGCTGCCGGCAAGCGCTTTGAGGATGCGATTTTGGACTTTAGTGGCAATTGCGGACTGTCGAAGGTTACACCCAAAGTTTTGGGGTTGTTTACCGTCGGAATTGTCCAGGTGGTAAAGAGGGTCGCCGTGGACTTAGTGGGGGAAAGTTGGAGACTCCTTGCAGTGAAAAAGCGAGAAAGGTCGGTGAGGTAGTTGTTCACTTTGGAACACAGGCCATCGATGTCATTGCCCGGCGCTATTATCGTACAGTCGTCAGCGTATGAGACCAGGGAGACTCCCTCTGGTGGTTAGGGGAGCTTCAAGATGTAGAAGTCGACCTGTCTAGTGAACAGCAATGTTTCGTAGCCGAATGGGTTGGTGTGTGACTACCATTCGGGATTCGGAGGGAACGTAGTTTCGAATCTCCGCGAAACACCAAAATGAGGAAACACCAATAGCGGTCACCCCTCGGAAGCCAATGACAAATTTCCGAGTGTATTTCTGCCATGAAAAAGCTCCTTATAAGGAAAATCATTTGCCGTTCGGAGTAGGCTTAAAACTGTAGACCCTTTCTTTTATGAAACAACATCAAGACGTACGCCACAAATAAGAGGAGGCGCTCGGTCAAACACCCAAAAAAGGGTATAAGCGCCAATTATATATAATATATAGTCGTCGTTATAAAATATATATCAGTGTGATTCAAAACTGTAGCAAAGTAGGAGAAATTGAGAGAGCGAAGTAAGATTTCATTTTAGGGGAAGCTGATAAATTTGAAGGCGCACAGCTGGTAACAATTTGTGCCCATTACAAAATTTAATTTAGCGTTGGAAAAGTAGATACAAAAGAATTTATACATATACGTAATACATATATGTACATAATATTTACTTGAAAACTAACCGATCAAACAGAACCTATTATGCGAAAATAATTTACGAAAGTGCATAAGTTTTGATCAATACTGTACAACGAATTTGGCGAGTTTATGAAATGGAACGAAAACTGTACGTACATATAAGCGTATGTTGAAGTAGTGAGTACATCACACCCAATTCCGCCAACAAAAGAGCAGCTGACGTTGCCATGGCCCGACGCACTGTCGAAAGCATTGCAAATTGCTCCCGAGAACATGTGTTGCTTCGGCATTGTGGCGCTGGTAATGCACTTGTTACCCGTCGCTATTAATTTGCTTATATAAATGTTTTTGTTTTATAAATATGCGTGCAGTTGCGTTTCTTGGTTCGAGCATAAAGAGGAATCCACTCATGTATGTATTTCTCATAATTGATGCGGGAGGGGTTCTACCCGCAATTACATATGACCACTTGTACATATGTATATACGTATGTAGTATTTACATGTATACATGGGTATATATGTGTATACATATATGGCCTTTAAAATAATTTTCCCTGCAGGAAAATCCACTAATTTTGAATTGCCGCACCTTGTATCCCTCTTTTGATAAACATATTAATATGTGCTATATGAAATAAAACAAATACGAGTATTTACGGCAAAAAACGTTGCATTTGGTAGTTCAGGGTTCGATTCTTCAGAAAGACGGACAAAACCAAATTCTATTTTAATAAGTTTTTTTCTACTATGTACTAAGGAATGCAATTTTTTTTTGTATTAAAGTTCGTTGTATCCTTTGTTCTAAATTTAAACGAACGGCCGAAAAATAACTTTCAAACAAAGAGCTGCAATTGACTTATGTGTCTTTTGCCGCAACTTATCAAATGCTAAAAAAGCAATTGTTGATTATTGTTTCTCAAATCTGCGATTTAAATCGATTACCTAAACAATTTTGTATCGCATTTTGACCGCATATTTAGCCTGAATATTGAAATTGGCAGCTTATATTATTGTACTACCGAAACTATTAACTTTTCTGAAACTGTATTTAGAAAAGAAAAGAAAGAGTGGAATCATAAGTCAATCATTCAAGGGCAAAGATGGCCCGTTTGATGAATTCGAAAATCGTGCGATATTGTGAATTGAAGTAGAAGGCGAATATATTGATTAATACCATAATGAACTGCTGAAACAACAACAACTAATAAAATAGGCGAGGTGTGAGGTTCATTGCACTAGAGATGGATAGTTTACAGCAACATCTCCTCAACGAGGCTATTATGCTTCCGATAAAATGGCATAGTAAAATGCTGAGCAAGTAATTCCTGCTGGGTTGCTACCGCAGGGTGGTTCTCCCTTTTCAACTAACGAGATCCAGGAACGAACACAAGCACAATTACAGATCCAGAACGGTCTCTTACCACCTTCCTAAACTTTCGATCCCCGAATACCGCAATTGGAGACTAATCACAACTCATTGCAGGTGAAGAACTTTAGGATATTGTAGCTGGTTAAACTCCTACCTATTCAGAATAGGCCCCAAAATACTGAACATATGTATATCCGGCGTGTAAAGGTACCCCGCACGATACTCGTTTGCACCCTAATACCCCACTCCATTATACCCACTTTGTCGAAACAGCATGTTTGCTGAGCCTACCGTTCGACAAGATAGACGATGACTAGCGGTGACTGCTCCGTATTGTACACCTGGTCTTCGCGACAGACGTCGCTAACAATATGTGAATATGTAAAGTATGTGTTCTAATCGGATCCGTCCTTGCCGAAGTTTTGAATATCCTAAATTGGCTAGTGTACGCAAAATAATAAAAGAACTTTTCTCAATAGTCTCCTATTGAAATTTGATTGACTACTTACTACTGTTGATGATTCGACCTGGTGATATTTTGTGTTGCTGGTATTTTTAGATATTTTATTGTTATGGCTTTTGCTTGTTGCTCATCCACGTATTCCTTTGATGTACCCCGATTATGCGCTTTTGCCGTAACGCTCTAAAGCCACTGTCAAATTTCTTGTATTTTTTCACAAACAAATAGCTTCACCTGTAGTTATATGTACCCACATACATACATATGCAGGTGTAGTAGCCACAGCTCAGCGAGTATTTATTATGTATGCTTGCGCGCTATGCTTCACTTACGCTTTTGCACCGTTGCTGGGCTGTACCGATGCACGTTGGTACATGACTGCATGTGTTTGTGTGCGAAAGCGATTTTTATTGTCGACTCTGCCACTTAACGCTTCGTCGCATGTTGCAGCAGTGGGTGCGTTTTTGGTTGAATTATTGTATATCCCAGCCCCAGCCAACTAATACCTGCTGCGGTTGGAGCGATGCGCTTTGGTGCGCAGCTAAATACTAAAATGTTTGAATAGTTGCAACCAAAGCAGCAGCAGCACCACCACCAGCAGCAATTCACTGAATTGTGACAAGCGCGCATATGTAGGCTTTCAGCTACATGCTATAGACTTTATTATCAATGTGTGCACCAGCTAACAACAGCTATCCACTACCACATTTCCGACGAGCGGATCGCACAATTAAACGTTACAAATAATCAGCAAATTTGGCATCTGGCAACCAGTAGCGGCAAATCGTTGTTATCAATATAACTGATTTTTCTAAACAAGTTTGTGCTTTTATTTTTAGCCTCGACCAATGAAATCATTGAATACAGACCTTTTTCGTTGTTGCATTTACAATTAGCTACAATGCCTGCAAACGAAAAATCATTGTCGGCCAAAATTGAGAATTGAGGTTGCATGCTTTGTTGCCGGTTTCCTGCGGTGTGATGTGGTGAGTGGTAAATAGTGGCGAAGTTGAAGTTGTGTTGGCGTTGCTTATTTTGGGCTTGCCTGTATACTATCGGTTCGAGGAGATAGCTAGCGCCGTTGTCGTCATTGCTGCCATTGCTTTGTTTACTCAATGGAATCTAAAAGCGAAAATCGTTTATTTATCTTGATAACAACAGTTGCCTAAAGATTGGAAACAACTTGGCACACTGTAAGTTGCAGTTGTTATTAAAGTTTTTGTCTATTAACGTAGTTTTACATTTTATAAACGTAGGCACAGACATAAATAAGTTATTTATTATATGTAATTTTCTCTATTCTCGGAAGTGTATTTTTCCTGTATATTTGTTCTCCTTTCTCTATTTGCGTTCGATTTTCAATTTCAGTATTTTTTTTAAATATTTTTTTATGACTTTTCTTAATAAACACACCTTGCACCCACCACAATCGTTTACGCACACAAAGCGGGCTTGGCGTTTGTCCCACGCGACTTCTTTCCTTCGCTCGTCAATTGTCTCTCACAGATATTCGATTGAATTAACTGTTGGAAGTATGCACTTACATACACATACACATACATACATACATAGATATATGCTCATGAAATTCGACACAATCGTTGCGTCAACATTCAACTGCATATTTCCACATTATGTCTTACCATATGCGTACAGACAATTTATATGCACCTCACGCTGTTTGGTTGACAAATCTTCCAAAAAAAGAGGTTGAAAAGAATTTACAGCAAACAAATTCAGTTGTTCAGACAAATAGATACACCTGTGTTCAAAATAGTAGTAGTGCGACGAATTGCCAAGTTTTAACTAATTGTTTTTAATACTTTTATAAAAGATTAGAGGTTACCTAATTTTATTTACATAGGTACAATAAGAACATACATAGGAAAGAAAATGATTAACACCTAAAAAAAAAAAGGAATCTCGACTCAGCGCCAAAACAAGAATGATCCTTACGTCAGGCGGACTGCGCTTCTCGAGTCGGTTAGGCAAACGTTATATTTTTTATTATTATTATTCAGTCTAGAGCATCATAAAGAGTTTTAGAGGCTGAGTTAATAAATGATTTGACCAGAACTCGAGTCGTTCCAATGACAACTGGTTCTGCGTTATCAGAACGACCGGATTTAAATACAAGGTCTGTCACCCCTAAACATTTAGGGCGTATTCTTATGCTGTTACAACAAGAAAAATCAGAACGCCAGTTGCACGCCAACTAAAACTATACTCCAGAGCATAATTTTATTGCCAGAAAAAAGCGATGGACGCATATACTCGTAGAAGTTCGTTTGTGTTTTAAATATTCACAAGCTGAGAAATATACTAGGGTTAACTTTAAACCTGCAGAGGAACATATTCTCGTTGACTTGCATTTGTCAAACGAAAACCAGAAAGTTATTGAGGCACATGAAAAATCTTATATGACTACATACATGCGTTTCCTGGAGCTACCAGGGTTGGAGCATTAATTCATGGTTTCTGTATGAGCCTCAAATATTGGGAAGAGAAACTTCCTGTAAGAATGCCCACCATGGCCAAAATTAAGCTTCAGGCTCAGTTTCTGGTGTTGGTGGTGGTCATAAACATTCTCCATAAATATTTGAGGAAAGCTGGTGGAGTGGCAGTAGTTATTGTGTTATTTAGTTGCAGTTTAGTGCCTGTATGTGTGGCACCTTTCGTATTTTTGTCGGGCGCCTGCAAAATAAGAGATTTCTATAAAAATGGGAATGTGACATTCTTTCAAATTTGTTTCCCTTGGGTGCATTTCGCTTCTGCATTGCCAAACAGTCGACTCTTGGCGTTTTCTTTTTAATTCTACTAACTTTTCAAAACCACATATTTCGCTGAAACTTTAACGATTCAATACACTTTTACGATATTTACTACTTGTACATAAGGATTCGAAAATGCCGAGAATTTCAGTTATTCGACTCTTTCAATTACGCACATACTTGTTCTGCAATCCTAAGTTAACTTTAAAGAAATGGATAGTTTAAATGACTAAATAATGTACTTATTTTAACACACTGAAATAAATTATTTTGAAACTCCTGATGCTGCTGATTTTCGAGTGTTGCCTTTTATTGCCTTAATAGGCAATTATTTTCGGTTATTACATAATAAATTTTCTCAACATTTGTTTCTTACTTGAATACTTCTTTTCATGCTGACTATCACAAATTAGAAACATTAATTGATTGACATAACACTAACAAAGCATGTACTCACATGCTGCGCATCTACTCACATTTAATATTTGCCGATATTCACACACACCCAAATTTATGGTAATGTATAGTATCTTCACTTAGATCTTCATATACACATACACACAGCAAAGAAGAACTTACATTGACAGCAAGTTCAGGCCAAACCCTCGTTAAAGATCATCGTTTGCAATGTGATTAACATGAGATTGCGACGTACAAAATATTATTTATATTGATTCAAAGATAGAAGAAAATTTGTTTTAAATAATATTCTTATTTCATTTGGCAGTTAATTTTCGCTGGAGCTTGTATAAAAACCTGAGTATAATAAGTAAATTTACTGAATTTCCTTCGACTCATTGCTGTACACACAACTGTTATACAAATTGAAATTGGTATATCGTCAGAACTTTTTTCACTGGTTTGCTTATCTTCATTTTGTGCAGTTTTTGTTCTCGCCTTTTGGTATTGATATGAGTTGCGAATGTATACATATATATATGTATATACATATATGCATGTAAGTAAATAATAGGCACTTATGTAGATATATAAGAGTACTTCTGTTATTGTGCTATTGACTTTAGCGCTTTATGTAAAGGTCGTCTGATCGTTTGTCCAAGCTCTCAATAGCCGGGATTTATTTAGTTTGTGTCAGCCAACCAATTGAAAAGTCGACAACAAGTATTAGTACAAGTAGTATGATTCTACGTTTAGTGTATGCCGGTTTTCGATTGTGGTATCTATGTATGTGTGTACTATCAACGCAAGCAAAGCGACTCATCTATCCATTCATATGTTCGATTTGAAGGATTTCCAGCTGTTCGTTAAATGGCGGATATATGTACATATTATATCGTTTATCGGCAAGGCAAGCGTTAGCGATAAGAAAAGTATCCTTTTAAAAATAAATAAAATATATGTGGCTCTATCTCACAAATAATAATAAATACAATTCAACTTGGTTCGTTAATATTCGTAGCTGCCGTCATCAAATGGCCAACATGCACTTCGTTCCTCGTAAGCATGATTTTGAGTGGAGTGTCAAAAACAACCTTTGATTCAAAGTAAATTCGAACCACTTATAAAAAGCTACTAACTATCAAGAAGTTTTCTGTCCTAATCATCACACATCATAAAGCTCGAACGTTAAGCATTAATCTTACATACAAAAAAACATTAAGATATCACACAAAATTTTAACTATGGAACTGTCAACATGAGATCTGCTTCTTTAATTAGCTATGCTTCCATCACGATCAGTGACTTTTACTCCTCTCCTTGAACTTTGAAATATTCGATGCCTTCAATGCCACTTGCAGCCTCAAAATATGTTAGATAGTATACGTAGAAGCGTGGATTGTAACTCTTATCTTCTTTACTAGATGCATCTATCCGTATTTTCATTTTCCAAAAAATCCCTACATTTTAATTTCTTAGATAGCGATAAAGGCGTAAATCTCAGTATTAGTTTGAAAGTGAAGCAAAATGAGAAATTAGTGATACTGTAGAATAAATATTTTTGTTGTTTTTAAGTACGACTTATCATTTAGTTAAAATTTTCTGTACACCATACTATTGAAGAAAGTCCAAAATTTTACGAGTTTCATAATGTGTACGAAACTTTAAGACCTTCCACCTATTCACATGCGCCCTTAAACTCACTTACCTAACGCTGCCCCTCTTTTGGACTCAACCCGTTGAAACTGCATGTTTCTTGGTCAGATGAGATAGACGATGTCGACCGATGACTACATTATATTGGTAGGCCTTGATGAACTGTTACAACAACAACAAAAGCTTCCTTCCGGGAGATTTTCAGAATATATGCGAATGAATATCGAGACGTTTGACTATATTTTAATAAAAATTTAAAGAGATCTTCAAATCAGATGGAACAAATGTCATAGCAGATCTATTTTATAATAATTAGCATAAATTTGGAGATTCAAAAGTAGCAAAATTGAAAAAAATACAGTGGAAAAACGGCGTAATTCCACAATAGAAACATCCGTTGTTGTTGTTGCAGCAGAATAAACATTCACCTAATAACCGATTGTCGTGGGAACATCGGTTTACGTTTTTTACATTTTTTTATGTTTTTCTAGATCATTGCTTAATGTACTGAGTTACAAATGTTCTCACATAGTGATTTTTAATCATACACAGTATGTTCAATAAATAACAGAACTTTTTATTTAAATCATGGAACACGTAGAGCTATCTATTAAACTTTGATCATATTGAAAAGGTACAAGCGTCAGCTTTCAACCGCAGCCAACTTCGTGTAAATCGTTTGACAGGTTAAAAAGTTACGCGTCTTTTATTGACAGTATGTTTCGTGCTTGTGTCGTAAAAATACAATGGAGCAAAGAGCAAATATTAAATTCTGTGTTAAACTTGTTAAACTCTCATTTAGTGAAACGTACGAATAGATGCAAAACGTTTATGGTGATGATTGTTTAGCTCGGTCAAATGTATATAATTGGTTTAAGCGATTTAAAAATGGTCGTGAAGATTTGAATGATGATGAAATACCTGGTCGTCCAGAAGCAAGTAATCGTGGAATTGTTGGAAAAAGTCCGCGAAATCATTGCTGTTGACGGAAATTTTACTGTAAGAATGTTGGCTGAAGAATTAAATTCATGTACTGGTACTATTTGGAAAATTTTAACTGACGATTTGGGTAAAAGAAAGGTTTGTGCACGCTTTGTTCCACACCAATTAAATGAAGATCAAAAAATCGCTCGTGTAGAGCGATACAGATTTTCTTGATTCGATCATAACTGGTGACGAAACATTGTGCTTCAAATATGACCCTGAAACTAAGCGTCAATCTGCAGAATGGAAGGCGAAAGGGGAGCCAAAAGCAAAGAAATTGCGTTTTCAGAAGTCAAGAATCAAAACAATGTTGATCACGTTCTACGATTCCAAGGGTATTGTACACAAGGAATTTGTTGCAGAAGGTCAAGCTATTAATGGAGAATACTATTTACAAGTTTTATATCGTTTGTGGTCAAGAATTGTTCGTGTAAGACCTGAATATCCAGAGGGGAAACGGCTGTTTTTATTGCATGCTAATGTACCACCTCACAAAACCAAAAATGTTCGTAAATTTTTGATGCAAAAACATATTTGTGTCATCGACCACCCTCCGTATTCTCCTGATCTATCACCATGCGACTATTTTCTGTTCCCTAAATTGAAAACTGCCATGAAAGGTGCGTTTTATGATGATATTCCAGCCATTCAAGCAGCCGTGACACAGGTGTTAAAGAACATTCCCTTAGATGACATAAAAAGTCCATGCAGAAATTGGTTGATCATTCTGAACGTTGTATCGAGTTAAATGGAGACTATTTTGAATAAAAAATAACTTTCAAACACAGTACGATACGTGTTTTATTCTACATCTGAAAAGTTATGTTATTTATTGAACATACTTTGTATTTACAATGTTTTTATGCTATATTTTTTACAGATGGTCGTTTCTGTAAAACAGGCAAAAAATTGCAAAAGAGTGGCAGTTTTTGAGCACTTTGAATTTACTCTTTATTAAGTTAAAATTAAATGTGCAGTTTTATTGCCTTAAAGTTTCTGAAAATTCTGGTTAAAAATGTGAAATTTTGTTTAAAATTTGTTGATTTTTTATAAATTCTGTATAAATTTCGAAGTTTTGAAAAAAAAATATCACTTATAAATGCTTCGTGGTCCATGTTAACCAGAGTCTTTGTTCACAGCTCTGCTCCAATAGCTCTTATCACACTTCAAACATAAACGCATTCGTAAGTGTAAATGTGAGGATCATGGAGCAGACAGCTAAATTTGTCGACATAATAAAATTTCTCTAACTGTTTCTTTGCTACATATTGATACCAAATTCGATGTTTTTTTCTGTTGTGTTCGTGGGCTGCTCATTTTCGTTTTGGCTCTGAGAAACATTTCCTTATTAATACAGTAATATTTCTTGACGTCTATTAACTACTTCTTATCTTTACTATTTGGATATATGAGTATGAGTAGGAACGTAAATATTAGATAATTTTATCTTTCCGCACAGGAGAGGATGAAGAAAAAATCGGGGTAATTCGAATTTGATTGCGGTTGAAATGATTCAGCGTGGATTTTATGACTGCTTAGGTGCAGTTAGTGTGTGATTTCTCTGTTAGTACTTATGTTCGTGCACTCATTCATAAAACCGACATCTGTTTGTGATGCTCTCACATCGCCATCACCACCTAGGATTGCCGAGAATTCAACGGTTTTCAATTTCCATGCTTACAAACGACATAAATTATTATTTGATATTTATCCCCTTTTATATGGTATATCGATGGCAGTATTTATGTATGTATGTATGTCTTAAATAAAAATTGAATTCCATTTGCGTTATAGTATTACTGAAATTTAGAAGCGCATTTGATAGAAATAATGTACATCTGTGTTCAAAATAATAGGAGCGCGAAGAATTAGCAAGTTTTAACAAACAAAATTTGGTATGCAGTTTTATAGATCATTCAATATTAGTTTCAAGTGGTTCAAATTTCCCATGTGCTTTATATGGAAGAAGTATTTTAGGGATTCTGATTAAGGGGGGAAGCTGGTCTAGAGCGCAAAAAATGGGCATATTTTATGAATTTATTTTGACTCAACAAAGGAATCAATCGAAAATCTGTGAAATAGGTTTAATAATATAGCTTTCATGGTACAAATACAAAATTTTTCGTCTGAATTAATTTCAAAATGGCCGCTGTCCAGCAGTTCTCCTAAGGCGACTTTTTTTCTAGTGGGTCCATTGCCGAAGACGTAAACTCCTTAATTTTTGTCCTGGATCAAAAAATAAAATTTTTTTAGTTTCTATATAACAACAGAAAGAGACGTACGTAAGATTTTTTCGATATTTTGTTTTTTCGCGAAATGGTGCACGTTTGAACAAAAAGTTACAATTTTCACTATAAAGAACGACATAAAATTGTTGATTAAAAAAAAAACTATGTAATATAAATAAAAAATCCTACGTACGTCTCCGGAGAAAGGTATTTCGAATGTATTGTCAAAATTTCGTAAGAATCGGTAAAGATTTGTTCGAGTTATGTCTTCGGCCAGTTTAAAAAAAGTGATTTCGAGAAAAACGCGTTTAAAGTTGTAAGTAAGTTCGGGGCATACCTGCGAGGCACTGCCGTCGAATGAAAAATTTGGGCATTTAGACATTTTTGCTGGCATCCCTCATTTGGTATATTATTTCTAAGACCCTAAAGCACCTTTTAAGACACAAAAAAAATTTTTCGATTTTTTCAAAATTCTAGACCAGCTTCCCCCCTTAAAAAGTTGAAAATCTCGATTATAACTTTTCGAAATTTATTAAATTTTTGTCAATTTCGCACAAAGTTTGGAACTTTGAGTTATATAATTTTTGTTGTTGAATGCTCTATAAAAAAAATAAATAAAAAAAAGGTAAGACTTGTTATTTCGTCGCGCTTCTATTATTTTGAACACTGGTGTTAGTACTTTTTGATAATTTCTGAGCTTCTTTACTTAAGTAGTAATTTCTGTTGTTGCTGTTGCGTTTATTACTAATCTTGAAAAATCGTGTGAGAGTTTTTCATTTGCTGCATTTTTATACGCTTTGAATTTCTAGCTGATATGTACTTAACAATTTTTTTCTAGTTGAATATTATATTTATGCGCCCCTTAATGGCTTCCGATGCAATGAATTTTAAATGATTTTTCAAACAATTGCTTTATTCTTCGCTTCTTTCTTGATTTCTTTTTGATTCTCAATATTCTTCTACATTAATCTATGTATGCATGTATGTATGACCATATGTAACTTTTTGGAAGCTCAAAATAAGTCTCTTTTATTGAAGCTCCTTGAATAATTTTTGACGATTTGAAATTTTCCATTAGCTGCTTATTTTAAGAAGTGGACTTTTGTTAACTTTTATTTGACTTTTCTTTATTGGAAGCTGCCAATCATATGCTAAATATGAGATATGAATTGCAAAGTGGCTCAAAACATGTACTTATCGTATGTTTGCTTTTCAAAGTGGAGTTTTAAATTTTGTGGAGTTTTAAATTAAATCTAAATATTTTCCAAAGTGATTCAAATTTGTAACATCGATTTATGAGCATATATGTATGTATATTAAAGGTATAAGGTGGCGAAAAATTAATCATCCAATTTGGTTTTTGAATAACTTCTTTGGACATCTTTATTTCGACCTTTACGCGCTTCATTACTTGTTTGTTTGTATTGCAAATATGATTAACGTACAACGTCCTTTGCAAAAATTATAAATCTTCCGCTAGGGTGATTAATTTTGTATGTTTAGGACTGGTTTTTGGTTGATAACAAAATGTTCGCACAAAATACGTTTTGCATTAATTTTCGATTGTCATCAACTTTTGTACAAGTAACCTAGAAAATTAAATAAAGATTTCAAAGCGAATAAACAGAAACGATTCGACGCGAACGTCCGCTTTGCATGTCTCGAATACTAATTTTAAACTGTTTAATGATGAATATTAAACCTAAAATGAAGAAAGAGAACTACGAATAGAATACAAAGCATTTGCGTAAGTATCTGAAAAAAATGATTTATAGTTAAAGTTAAAGCTTGTGTTAGAAAAGCCCTTCTCGTTGCTGCCACCATTCGCAATCCTTTATCTATGTACACAAAGAGCGTCCATCTAATGTTACAAGCTATAACTCGCATTGTCTATGACTTTATTTGATTTCAAAAGTAACATCCTCCAATATTTGAATACTTAAATTTTTTAAGCATAGCTCTAAGCTGTGCCAGTTTAGATTTATTGCTCTCTCACAGGGATGGTTTTGGTTGAGTCCGCGGTTTACCTGGGTGTTAATGACGGTGAGTGTCGTGGTGGTGCTATGCACTCTTCGGAAACCATGCTGGTGTGAGGCTGGGGTCAGGTGTTTCGTAAAGAGTGGGAGTGGAGGGGCTTCAAGAGTCTTCACTACTGGGGAAAGGAGAGTTATCGGGCGATACGACTCCCCTTGGTTGCCAGGTTTCCCAGGCTTCAGTAGTGGGACCACTCTCCCTAATTTCCACTTATCAGGTATGATGAGAGTGGCCATAGACAAATTGAAGACCTTGGTGAGATATTATACTCCCAATGGACCCAGCTTTTTCAGCATCAGCATGTTTAGTCTGTCAGGGCCAATGACTTTAGATGGTTTCATGTGTTTGATGGCCCCCTGAACCTCATCGCTGGAGAAAGCAAGTGGCGCACTATTGTATGTCAGTTTGTGCAGCCGTCTGGTAGCACTACGTTTGGATCTGTAGTCTCTCAGTTTTGTCTCTTGGACCACAGCTGTCTTGATACCATGTCGGCTCATGAAGTCGACTCGTCAATCTTACTCGTAAGTCCGTTGCAGTTCAGTTGTAAGAGTTTAAAACTCCTCGGGAGTGTGATCGTAACTCGGGGAGTGAGGGACGTGTGGGGTTGTCTGCGTTAGTTCTGCTGTGCGTTCCGCAAAAGTTTTTGTGGCCTGACGTTGACGGACCGCCGCGCCACAGAGGGCAGTTGCGGGTGCAGAGCTCTGCAGCGGGGGCAACGAAGTCGCGTGTCCACTCACGGGTGGTGCGGAGGCCAGAGCACCTCCGAAGGTGACACCAGCAAGAATTGCACTGGACTGTTGTCAGGTTCCGAGGAACTCTCGTATGACACACGGAGCAGGCTGTGCTCCAAGAGCTGCTGGTTTGTCTCCGCATTGGGATAAGAGCAGGAGGGTTGTGGGTCAATAAGGGAGTTGTGCCTGAGGGCTCCTTACCGTTAAGGTATTGTTGGTGGCGGCAGTTTGACTTGCCGGCACTGAGGACGGTATCGTCGTTGAGGTAGTGGCCGCCTGATGGCGGAAGCAAAACGTGCCCACATACCTTGTGGACCACTCCCTGTGAGTCTTAACGCCTGAACAGGTCTTAAGATGGCACCACCCGTTGCACTTATTGCACCTAACCGAGGTAGAGTTCGGGTGGAGCCGTTTGTGGTAGATGCAGCAGTAAAATATCTCTGGTCCAGAGTTGGGTTCAACGCCATCCCTGAAGAGAAGGATTTGGAGCAAACGTGCTGCAAGGGATTGCTCCTGCGACGAGAGATTGGGGGAGGGATACGGTACACTAGACAGGGCTAGTTTACTGGGGCGGCAGCCCTTGGTCGAAAAAAAAACCGAGTCATTACGGTAACGTAGAACCGGCTGCCATGGGAACGCTTCTTTCGTCTTTGCTCTTTGTTCTGGCATTCTTTCTTGAAAGGGTTTATATACATAGTAATATACATACATACATAAATAGTTTATAAACACCTTTTATGTAGACTGAATATCTATTTGATTAGCTGGCTAGCAATGCTTAGGAAATAATTTAATGGTTAATAGTATTGTAGTAAAGGATCTTTTCTAAAGAATTTCAATAACTTCCACATTTTGCAAGCTTCAGATTTGCAAATAAAAAATTTACTTAATCACACCTATTTTGTTAGTTTCGTCCAACAACAGGTGTTATGTATAACTAGCGAGAGATGATTAACGATTTTTTATGGTCGGAATTGGATGATATTGATCTGGACAACATTTATTTTCAACAAGACGGCGCTACGTGCCACACAAACAACGAAACCATAGATCGTTTACGGGAAAAGTTGCCGGACCGTGTTATCTCTCGAAGAAGTGATTACAATTGGCCACCGAGATCTTGTGATTTAACACCTTGTGACTTTTTTCTTTGGGACGACGTGAAAGAGAAGGTCTACACCAACAGCCCAGGGTCGATTCAATACCTCAAAAATGGAATTCGGGAGGCTATAGAGGACATAGGGCAACCACTTTGCAATTCGGTTATGGAAAATTTCATGAAAAGGATATTGTCCTGTAAGCGTGGTCGTGGTGGTCATTTCTCTGACGTTATTGTCCACTAATAACGGCATAACTTCCTATTTATAATGGAATAAACATCCGATCATTTATATTAAAAAATAGAATTTTTCTTTGAATATCAAAAAAACACCTCTTTGTCTTCAATCAGTTTGTTTGTAGATAAGCCTTTTGCTTATCGTACATTTGGTTTTTTACACTTAAAAAGGGTGATCGGAGGTTAATATTAATAATATTCCAAAAACTTACTCATCGATTTACAAATTCTTTTAAAACCTTTGCGCGTTTTGATTCCTTAACTATGTGGCGCTTGTGGTAAGATTCTCATTCTTAAGTATATTTTATGACGCTAATTAATACAAAAACTAGGTAAAAGAGCAATACACTCACAATAATATTCTTAAGTAGCATTTCCTACAATAAACATGCACCTTTTGCATACAGTAGTGGGCATCAGAAGCGGAACGCCTAAAATAACCGCAGCTGTTTTTTTGTTTTAATGAGCCGAATAGTCAAAAAAGCCTTCTTAAGACTTTGGTGAGAGTTTTCCGACGCTATCGTCACCCATGGATGGTTGAAATTAAAATCTTTTGGGAAACTCATGATACTCTTCAGATATTTTTTCACAGATTGATTTTTATTTCACAGACAGCGCTGTTTTAGATTTTCAAGAAAATCAACCAATTTTTTCTCCAAAGTTTTATTATTAACTTTATCATTCCGCGGTGGTAAAAAAATGACAAAGTTGTGTATGTATATGGCATATATTTATATGGCCGCCACTGTATTTTTTGTATTTGTTAACACTTGAGTGAGCGCGTTTCTACTGCATTCAAGTTAAGCAGCATAAATACTTATATCAGCACTACATGCACCAAAGTATGCCACTTAAGTAGCGTTGAGTACCTGAAGTGTATTTCACATAAACGAAAAACAGTTCTATTATATAAAAAAAAAACTGTATTTTTTATAATTTCATTGGAATGCGGGTGCACGAATTCGGGTGTGCACCTTTGATCTGTTTACTTACTCACATTTATAAATCACCAAAAACAAACTCACTATCTAAATTGTGTATTTTGTGTAAACAAACCCCGAAATCAATCAGTTATGGGGGCTGGCAACATCTGTTGAGATATTACGATAAATATTGAGTGGGAGAGAGAGAGAGAGAGAGAGAGGGAGCGAAATTGTTTTGTGCGACTTTTGAAAACTCTGCTGAATCGAGCTGCTGAATGCGATTTAAAGATTTTTTCTAATAAGATTAAAGGTATGGGTAAAACAGAATTTTAGGAAAGTTAATATTTAATTTTACTTATGAATACAGGTGTATAATTTTCTAATTCGCAACAGTGTATTATTTTCTAATCCCGCACACATTTCTTGGAGCAACCCTTATCGTCACACTACGCAACAAAATTTATCTTTTTATGTGTGCTGTCCAAATGTTTTTTTCCAAATAATAAAGTATATATACAAGAACTAGACGTATTAAACCTATTAGAGTGTAAGGTGGTTTTCGCGTTGGGTAACTGTCTCAAATGCTTTGGCGTTTGACTTAGCTAATTTTTATTCACGATCGTTAAATGTCCAGACCTACCTTTAAGTTTCTTCGACACGAGCTGGTTAATTTGTCTTGTTAATTTTATTGAAAGATTTAGTCTGCAATAGATTTTATTTGAACTTTAACTTTACTATAGTGCTAACACATTAACGGGGGGAATCGTGACGAAAGTTTGCTAGGTAACGAGGCGACCGTCTTTAAACTACAGTCAAGATAAATCGTACTACTACGACTCCCGCTGGTAATTTGTTAATATTGCTTATACTTTTAACGTCACTGTTAAATTTTCAATAAATATTGGCAATGTTGTTTAACTTAGAATCAAAATATGTATTCAATAAATGTATGTAAATAGTATTTCCATTAGTTATTATAAGTGTAATTATTTGCAAGTAGAAGTTTATTGCTTAGTGTATGACATCAGCAGCTGTGAGTATTTGGTAAATAGAAAGTGAGCAGCTGTTTACTAAGTTTCTTCGCTCATTTGCTAGCATACTAACTCTCTGTCTAGCTGCAATTATTTTCATCGAAATGCGCTTGCCTCTTCATAAACCACTTACTTTTTCTGACGCGCTCTCTCTCGCTCTCTCTCTCTCTTTACATTTCATATCTGTATTCAGCGCTATAGCCAACACAATCTAAGCAACTAGCAATGTGTAGGTTTGCTAGCGTCTAAAACTGTTGCCTACCAGACCTCGCTGTTGGGTTCCCCAAATGATGTACATTGAGAAAACAGAGTAACAACTTATTCACGCGAGGTGACTCAGCCCAGCGTTGGGATTTTGACGCTTGCTCGCAACTTGGAATTATGTAGTGTCTAGCTGCAATCCGTGAGATACACGTATGCTTGCTATACAGTGCGTGAGTGCTGAACTGAAATTCGTTCTCGTATTGTGAGCTCACTTGCCCAACATTTGTGGCTACTCTTTTGAAAGCAGCTGTACTGCTCTGTTTAGTTGTCAAAGTGCAGTCCAATCACGAGCAACATTTGAGTCTGGTTGTTGTTTAATAAAATAAACATTTTGACATTTTTACCGTCATACGGTCGGTCGGATTGAAGTACTTACTTGGCGTTGTTTAATTTTACTTGTGTCCTCAGATTTTCGCGATTTTCTTAAAACATTTTGCATTATTTCGTTAAAATTTCGCTGATGACGTTGTCATTTTCGTGCTCTTCGCAGTCGTTATTATTATTTTTATAGCGCTGTTAACTGCTACGCTATCGTTGTCAATTGTGTTGATGTTGCTTTTTCTGTAAATTTTCTACAATATGTGGTGCTAGTTACTTTTAATTCGTTACGCTGCGCTGGCAATTTTGCTGAGTTTATGATGTGCTATCAACTAGAAAGTGCGCGAAAAAAGAGAATATAAGAATTTACACATTTAAAGGCTAAATGTATACTATAAAGAAGTAAAGAAAAATTAATACAATAACTGTACAAAAGCTATTATATTAGACATAATTGAATAGAGCAAATAAATCTATGTGCGTCCGACGTTAAACCTCTTCGCTGTTTTTTCCAACTCGTTGCAATATGTAGTTTAATTTCTCGCGAAATTAACGAATGCCTATGAACGTATTTACGAGTACCTATATCACATTTGGGTGTTGTTTCTGTTATTTTAGCAGTTCACATTGGGTGATCGTAAACAGCGCTATCGACAACGAATAACTTTGTCAAACATATGTTGACGAGGAAATGGTGAAACTGGGCTTGTGAGTGCGTGTGCGTTTGCATGGATCTATCGATCGCTTGATCTACCCCCTGCAGAGTGCATTGAGTTACGAGTGAAAATTTTGTGGTATTGTATATGTGATACAGCAATAAAAATATTTTTACCCTAAAATATGTGCGAGCATTTAATTAAAGATTTAAATACAAGAAAACCGCATAAAAATAGTAAAAAATTGCAAATCAATTAGTGGCACAAAAATGAAATTTATCACGCCAAACGTCAGGTGATGCGTGAAAAAGTGAAAATCTGCCGGCTCGCTGTTGTGTGGAAATTTTTTAAGTGTGTCGCGCAAATTAAAGAAATTCGAAAAATCGAAAATGCGCACACGTACACAACAATGCATGTACTTATGTGCACATCCATAATTGCATATCCGGTTGAGTTGAGTTTTGCACGATTTGTGGCGGATATTTAAAGCTTTAACTACTGAAATTGCCTACTTCACTAGATTGCATGCAAGAGCAACTCTTGCTGCTGTTTCCAACGCTGAAACTACTTGTTTCGCTAATTTAATAACATGAAAGTGTCGTAAGTTTATCTCACGGAGTCATACTATTGAGCTTTCCTACGTTCATTTCGGTTCTGGTTCTCACCGTGTTCTTCGACGTTTTATAATTATTTTAATTTTTTGTATAAATGAAAAAACAAAAGAACGCGCGAAATACAGTCACAGCGTATGGAACTGCAGACGAAATCTATATAACTTCATTGCCATCATATCGACATTGCTAATACATATATGCACATATGTTCGAGTTGTTAATTGCTGGATATATTATTTCGACATAAATGCACCGCTGTTCAACGAAATTCTTGGCACGCATGAAAGGCCTTAAGTAAATGGTTAGTAGTCATTTATCTTTGTTACTTTTCATACACTGCCTCTATGACGATGGTTTTATAAGAGAAGGTTTATTTTTTTCGAAGACATATCAAATAAAATATATTTTTATAATGCAGTATATAGTTATATAAATTTATTGCATTACACTCAAGTTTTAGGAGATGTTTTGCGTTGTTGAAATAATATCAACAGATAAGTCGACACACAAGTGCCTAGTCTATGGTCTTCATTTTTACCAAGTGTATAAATAGGGCTAAAATTAACCAATACCCTACTTTTAAAATGCCATGGAAACCAGACAGGGACCCGGATTTATATAATGCCAATGACTGCCACTCCCCTTATAGAATCTTTATGTTTGTTGTAATTGTTTATAGAATCTTTAAGCTGCTACAAAAACAACCAGACAAGGACTGATTGAATACTGCAATATCTCTATTTGATTTATAGTAGTTCTCCACTAATTCACATATATCATTCGAATGATATTTTGATGCTGAAGTGAAGAAAATTAATCAAATTTCAAATTAGTTTAATATAAAGCGAAAAAATCATTAAAAAAAATTACGCGAAAGTGAAACATGGTTGATATGCCTCCACTTAAAATGATAATACAAAACAAATATATTTTTTGTATATGATATTTATTCGATCAGTCCATTATATCGCTTTTAAGCGCGCTGTATGGCAAGTTGCGACATCTTGTTGGAAACAAATGTCGTCGATGTTTAACTGATTAATTTTTGGAAACAAAAATTCAGTCAGCATGGCTCGATAGCGCTCGCCATTCACATTTCGAAAGGAATAAGGAGGGATGATGCCGCCAGTGTACCTATAAACCGCATGTAAAATAGTTTGAGCTTTATGAACGATTTTTTGTTTTTTCAAAGTAAATTTTCAGAATTTGGAATCGTTGTTCTGGTATGATGACTTGCAAAACCTTACTGAACAGAAATGTCAACACAGATTGTAATTCTCATTCAGCTAAAAAAATACCCGATACAAGCATTAAGCAAAGATAAAGGCAAAAATAAAAGTACAGATGCGTAAAGATAAAGACAAAGAGAATTGAGAGAGATAAAGATAAAGTTAAAAATTAAATGCATCTTAGATAAAAATGCACCATTACAGCTTCGTTACTGTGCAGTGACGGGTAGGGAAATTCTTACGAATAATAATCTCAAAATAAAATTTAAATTCAGTGTAGTAGCTTATCAGCAATTCCTCACCATTAGAAATTTTTTTATTTGTCGTCGAGAGAATTTCGCTCGTGTTCATCGAATTTCTTCTCCACAAACTTTCTGAGAAATTCGTTAATGTGGCGTTCTGTTAATTCACAGAAAGGATCAGGACCAATTAGAGGCATGATTGCTCCCTTTTTAGATAAATGATCAGCCATTTCATTTCCCTCATGTCTAGGAACCCCAGCTAATAATACTGTGTGGAAGTTCCTTAACGTATTAAGAAGTTTCAGACAGTCATTTACCATTTCTGACATGATTACAGTAGATAGAAGCGTTTTCAAAGCCTCCTGACTATCTGAAAGTATGTAAATATGGGTTCCTCTCATTTCCTCATGGATACATTCCCTCACACATACCTCGATTTCATGTATTTGGCCGGAAGATTGTTGTGTAAAAACCCATTGAAATTAATTTTTAAATTAAGGCTCAATGATCCCCGCCCCCATATCTGAGAGCCAGGTTTGAAGTTGATAGATTTATTTCTCCAGGTTGTGTTAGTAAGAACTTGAAAGTTCCTGAAGAGATTGGGCGATAAACCTCTAAAAAATAGGATTATCTAGAAAGTCTTCTAAGATCTTTCAATGTCATTTCATGCATAAAAGTACATCTAATGCATCAGTTGGGCATGATACCATGGTAATATTACATACTTTCTCATTTATTCTCAGTTTCTTTCTCTGGAGTAAAATAAAATAAATAAATATGGTAATTGGCGCG
Source organism: Anastrepha obliqua (assembly GCF_027943255.1). Lineage (NCBI taxonomy): Eukaryota > Metazoa > Arthropoda > Insecta > Diptera > Tephritidae > Anastrepha > Anastrepha obliqua. Next base: position 82,220,361 of record NC_072892.1, read on the forward strand.
TACACTTCTGTTAGGTATTTGGCCGAGCTTCTCCTTCAATTTTGGTGTACGCCCTGATGTTGTTCCACAAGTGGAGGGACCTACAGATTTAAACTGACTCCGAACGGCATGAGGAGCTTTTTCATGGCAGAAATACACTCTGAGGTTTGCTATTGCCTGCCGAGGGGCGACCGCTATTAGAAAATAATGAAATGGATTTGTAATACCGCTAAATACGGGATAAATAATACGGTGCGGTTTCAAAGCACTATTCAAAACACTTTGTAATAAAAAACGGCCATCATAAAGCAAATTCCATACTTGGAAGGAGAATCACATACTTATTAAAAGAGGTCTAATTTAAGTGTGCATTCATATACATAGTACTGTTTCGATTTCCTCTGGAACAATTCGATAACATACAACAGCAATGTATGCGCTCAAATTCAGGGCCATTATGCTTCACAATACCACGAACATACAAAACATAAAAAAAACTAAAAAAACAAAAACAAAAAAAAAATAAAGTTACACATTTTATCGAAGTTTGTGCGACAGAATCTAACTGAAAATGTGGAGATTTATTTTTATTTTTCTTTACTATGCGCGGATTGAATTACTGTTGAACTACATGAAAATCATACACAGATTTGTTTGTAAGTTTTATCTTGGCTATTTTATCTTAAGTTGGACCTTTTACTTTTTAGAGCATACATTGGATGGGTAAAATATATATATATACAATATATATCAGTGCAAGCATTCTTTAGCCACCAATCCCAATACATTCTCTCATCACGTCGCATCGACGCACTCATCCATTGATACATTTTTTCATTAAGCTGAGTATATTTATGCTGAGAAATATTTGCTATATGAATTAATTTGTTGTTATTAATGCCGTTGTTGCAATGTTTAAGCGTCCACAATGCCATGTTTGTGTCACTTTTACGTTGCCACTTCATGGAAAACTGAAAAAAGCGAAATTTCTCTTCTTCGACACTTGTCGCCTCTCGGCTTTAGTGGCACTTAATATTTCATTTCATTGAATTTGCTTTACTATGTTATTTTGCCTTTTAATTAAAATATATGCACATTTGCGTCCAAAATAATTGGAGTGTCCATAGCAAATATTTACAAATATAATTATTATGAGCCATGAGGCTTCTGAAAGGCCTCTACTAGTAAAGAATAGTTAGAATAGTCCACTCATGTGAAGAAAATCCTGGCACTTTATCTGCCGTCCTGTAAGTGGCGTAGTTTTTTCTAGACGTTTTTTGGCAAACAAATTATAAAAATGCACAAAATAATTTCTCGTTTTTTTACCTGCCACATTTACTTACCTTACTACTTACCTTGGAGTAACTCTTAGACTAAGAGCACTGAATTATCAAATTAAAAAATTATTTGTTTTATCGAGCGGGCTCAGCATTTTTATTTCGTGCGGAAGAAACATAAAAAGGCATTGAAAACGCTTATAAATTTTCCTACAGAAATTTGCAAAAAAAATTGATTTCGGGCCAATGGATGCAAAATGTTGATCGGCTTAATAACTTTTCGTCACTATTAAAAATATAAAAAAAGTGTCGCTTGAGAATAGGCCCTCAAATTTTAGAGAGCTGCAGGAGCTCCACATAGAAACGATAGGGTGATTTCAACGATTCCATGCAATGCATTTGCACAGCTGTAATAAGAAAATTGGGACCATCCAACTAAATATTTATTTCCTCATTGATTTTCAATTTGTTTAGCTATTTCTTTCTTTTAATATTGGGATTTTTGTTTAAGTAATGCAATTTTTTGGTTATTTACTGAAGTCACTTCTATTATTTTGCACGCAACTGCAAATAGTTTTGTTTTTTGCAAATCGCTAGTTTCTCCGTACATTCACATACATATAAACGTGCATACCATGTCTCTAAAATGTTCAGAGGTTTATGTTGTTGTTGCTGTGCAGCTAATTTTTCTAATGGAATTTTTCATTTCAATAATCCAAGACATTACAAATTAGCCACATACCACTTACGCCACCATTCACATAGTTGCCATTTTTAAAATACACCAATACACATAAACATGTAGCCATATAACCATATTTTTCTTATCTACATTAACACTTTTCATATGCATGTGTTGTGCATATTTTTGTTGCTGCTTGCAGTGTGGAATTTTAATTACTTTTTCTACATTTATTTAATAAATTCAAGCATTCACTCTGTGATTTCGACGATACGAGCAGTACATAAAAATATCTATGTACCTATGTACGAGTATACATGTATATGTACATTAGGATGTCCCGAAATATTTTTTTTTAGTTTTTCTAAACGCAAGACCTCTTAAAATTTGTGTAATTAATTGTAGATTCCAAAAATAATTTTTAAATAAAAATGAAATTATATCTTCAGGTCTCTACCGATCTTCAAACTTTAGAATATTTTACCTTTTTTTGTAATTTTTCGCATTTTTTAATTTCGCTGAACTGAATTGAATATACAAAAATATTAACTTTTTTATTACATTCAAGTATAATGTAAACATAATATTTTAATTCGCATGCATTGACAAGTTCCCAATCACTAAATCTTTGCTAGGTTTCAACCTGCAAATACCCTCAATTTTCAACATAATTCGAAGTGTTTCTTACCTTAACTAGGGAGTGTTTTCTTCAAAGCCACTCAGTTTCTTGTGTCGTTAAAGTGCAGTTGCGATTGGTTTATTTTTAAAAGTGGATTAAATAATGAGTTTGAGGCGTAGTGAAACTACTTGTGCTATATTGGGACCTTACGAAGAACTTGGCGATCGACAGCTACCAACCATAAAGGACGTCATTAAATATATTTTATTCGTAAAACACGATCTAAAATTGAAGTACAATAGAAAAGATCCATCAAATTCAGATACATTTGCGATTGTTTCTGAAAAAATATGCGATATTTGGACCAAAGCTTCGATTCCAATCGTAACAAAAGAACGAATTATTCAATTACAAAAACAACATTTCGAAAAATATCTCCATTTAAAAAGATACCCCAAAAACAAAAGAAGTGATAGCTATGAAAATAAACTGAAATATTTCTCAGTGTTATCAGAAAAACTCTTCGACGTTGCTGCTTGTAAATGCACTTCTTTCAAATTTTGTTCATGTTTAAAACCTAAAAAAGTTCCCATCAATGAAAGAAATTTTATGTTGGATCAGAGAAATGACAGGAAAATGGCTATTGGCGGAATTGATAAGAAGGAAACGACTAGATTAATGAAACGACAGCAGAGACAAATAGAAGAATCAACAAGGGCAACAAAAAAGTTCTGTTCTACTCAATAAACCTATTCGGACTCAGCCTGTTATGAAGATGCGATGAGTGAATCTTGTCTGGAAATAAATCCGATATTAGAGGGATCATCGACCAGCATGCCCTCAGTAGAGGCGCCATCAACTTCAACGGCAAATCGAAACACACTGCCGTTGCCTACCGTGGCTAAGGTCTGTGACAGATACGGCTTATCGTTGCGATCTGCTACGGCTGTAACTTCGGCGGTTTTGGCAGACGTTGGCTTGGTTTCTACCAAAGAGTTAACTCTGGTTATTGATAAAAACAAGATCCACAGAGCGGTGTCTAAAGCCCGGACCGAAGCCTCAAAAGATATTGGAAGCATCGTTATAAAAAGCATTTACTTTGATGGACGTAAGGACAAGACTCTGATAAATGAGAAAATAGGGAATCGCTACCGTCGCAAAGAAGTTTTAGAAGAACACGTCTCAGTTTTGGCTGAACCTGGATCAATTTATTTAGGTCACACAACGCCGAATCATGGGACTGGGAAGGAAATTCAGATTTCGATCACAACTTTATTAGAAGGACAACGTTGGAAGTTAGATGACCTGATTTGCGTGGGATGTGACGGAACTGCAACTAATACCGGTTGGAAGGGTGGCGTGATTCAAAATTTAGAGCAATATTTAAAACGGCCACTCCAATGGTGTGTTTGTTTACTTCATGCTAACGAATTACCGCTTCGTCATCTATTTTCTACTTTAGATGGTCCCACTTCTGGGCCTAAAGAATATTCTGGACCTATCGGAAAACAATTAGTTGGCTGTGAAACTAAAACTACCGTGTCTTTCTGTGCGGTGGCTGGTAATTTGCCTGACTTGCCGAGAAATGTGATCGATGATCTTAGTACAGATCAAAAATACCTTTATCAGATGAGTAATGCTGTATCAACTGGTTTCTGTGCTCCTGAGCTGGCAAACCGTCAACCTGGAAAAATGGCGCACTCGAGATGGCTTACTACTGCTAATCGTATACTCAGACTTTATATAAGTACTCTTCATCCAACAGAAAATTTGAAACTGCTTGTCAATTATGTTGTTAAAGCATACGCCCCGATGTGGTTCCTTATCAAGCAACAAAGTTCTTTTAAGGATGGCGCGAAGCATACTTACCAATTGACTCAGTACTCTCGATTTCTGCCAGAAAATTTGAAATCTGTTGTGGATCCTGTTATCGAAAGAAATGCCTTTTATGCGCACCCAGAAAACCTACTTGTCAGTATGTTATTTGATGAGAGGGATCACATTCGGGAGCTGGCATTACAGAAAATAATAACAGCTAGAGAAAATGAATCTTCAACAAAACTCAGAATATTCAGGCCACCAAAACTTAACTTCTCGGCCCGAGATTACACTGAAATGATTCTATGGGACGAATGCCTAACTACAACACCCCCTGTTCTTCGTCACATTTCAGACGAGGAGCTAAAAAACATGGCAAAAGATAAGATCTTGGAAATCGATGACTTTCCTTGTCATACACAATCAGTGGAAAGGTGTGTAAAACTGGTAACAGAGGCCTCACAACGTGTAACTGCCGCAAGCTCTAGAGATGGTTTCATTAGAACCAGGCTACAATCTCGAGCAGAAATGCCAAATTTTGGGCACAAAAATCTTTTTAAATATTAAGATTCTTTTATTAATTGACCGCTTTACTTCGTTTATTTTATTTTATTGTTCTGTAGTTCACTAATTTGCATAATAAACCAGCTTATGAATTTAACTTTTGTTTTATTTTCGGCATATGGTTCATTCTTGTAAAAATGTAAGATTTAATAAACTTTAACGTTCTGTAGAGCCCTCAAGATAATATGTAATTCAAATTTTCTTATGATATTCGTAATCTGTGTAAAATTACGCAAATTTTGACAACTCTTGCGTTTGGATATCTTGAAAAATAAAAAATTTCATACATTGACGGGACACCCTAATGTACATATGTGTGTCTAAATGTTCATATTAATATTTTTATTATTGCATATATATTTGCATATACACACATACACACATGTTTACATACATTTTTTTTGTTTTTGCTAGTGAAATCTATAATGTTTTGAATTGAGACAGGTTTTTGTCATCGCAATTTGTCAGTTGGAAATAGTCAGCTGACTGTAACCGTATTTGTGCTTCAACCCTATCTTTTTTGTTTGTTTGTTCGCCTTGATTGCCAGTTAATTTTGCATGTTGAAGGGTACAGCTCGCGAATTGAAAATGTTTAGTGAACTTTGCGTTGTTTACAGGTGTATGTATTCATACAAATGTACATACCTATACATATGTATTGGTATACAATGAGATTACCGATCGGGCTTACAACTTTTTATTCGATTCAGTTTAGGGGCAGTCTATAAATGGGCGATAGCCAAATAGGTACATATAATGGAAATTTTATACCTGACAATTTGACACAGAAATACTAGATGAATAAAATCAAATTCACAAAACGTGAACTTACATTAAAATAAATTAAATTAAATTGCATTAATTAAAATAATACATAAAAATAAGAAATATATGAAAATGTATATAAAAAGGTAGAATGAAATGAAAAATAAGTGAACCTTCAACAAAGATTTTTAGTATTACAATAGATATGAGGGATAGATACGAGAAAAGAGGAACTCAACCTTTAATATATTATATATGATCAGACTCCCTAATGATGGTTAAAAGGTCCTATTTCGTTATACTTATATAACCGGCTATTATTTTTTTGTGTAATATAATTTAAAATAATTAAGGGTCTCCAAATATTTAGTTTAGGTTTTCTTATTTTGCGAGCTTTTTGGTAAGGCTTTAGCCAGGGTTCGACATATTAGGTAATCAGCTAATTATGCACGACGGGGTAACTAGTTGGCTGTTTTAATACGGCCACTTTTAAACAGCTGACCAAATTTATACATAAAGCTCTTTCATATGGTATATTAATATCCAAAAAGTCCTAGACATAGAATGCCAATTGTTATACAAAAAATAATTTTGCAAACTTGTAGACGAGCTCATTTTGGTAATATGCGATAACATCTATTAACTCTTTGTTGTGTTGTACTGGTCGGAATTAATTTGCGTTGAAAAAGCAGTGATACATAACATGTAAGTTATGAAGGATTTATTAATTCTATAAATAGATACAGTATAAAATTAATATGGCTCCTTGATGTGGTGGCTGAGAGTAGACATACGACCGAATATATTCTCATTTTTTGTTAATGTCAGAACCACATAAAAGGACATATTTTAATTTATCTACTGCCCAATGTTTAAGTGAGAAAATATAAATACGCATATTACTAGGTGCTAACTACAATATATCAGGTGTTTGTCTTTTAAAAAGTTTTGACTAACAGTTTTTTTCTTTTATTTTTAATTAAATCTACATATTTAAATTTTTATTCTTTTATTTTTTATTAAATTGGTTTTTTATTACATATATTGCTTTTTAAAATTTCTTTTATACTTTTATGAATTCATTTTTTTAAGTTGTTTTATTAAATTGTTTTTGTTTTTTACTTTTATGAATTTCTTTTTTAAATATTTTTATTAAATTGTTTTTTTTTTCATTTAATTTGTTTTTTTGTTTTTATTTAATTTGTTTTTTATTTATATTTTTTTATTATTTATTTTTATATTTTTTTGTTGTTATTATTATTTTTTTATTGACAATTGTATTTACAGTTAACTATAAAGTACAATAAGCTTATAGCTATGGCTAGTGTGGCCTTAAGCTAAGTTTTTATTTATTTACCACAATAAATAAGTTTTTAATATTTTGTTTATTTATCTTTTTTTTATTTTTTTATTATTTGTTTTTTATTTAGTTTTTTTTAATTAATATTTAATTGTTTTATTTTATTCCTTTTTTATTTATTGTTGTTTTACTTCTACTTCTACTTTTATTTTTATTTTTTATTAATTTTCTTTTTTATTTTTATAACGTGTTTATTTATATTACTACAACAACAACAATAAAAAATTCAATTAAAAAATTGTCATCAAAATATCAAACTATTTAATAAGACATTTGTTGGAAATACTCTGGGTATCCAGTTTTATAGCCCATTCAATTTTATATAATATATGTATGTATAATATTGTGAAGGTTTAAAGTGGCTCAAAAATAGCGTAGATTTTTAATAGTTTCATTTGTTGACATCTAACAATTGCTCACGTTTTTTATATATGTAGAGGAAATGCATAAAACAAAAAGGAAAAAAAATTTCAAGAATCAGCCACTTTTCTAAAAAATTTTAAATTTTGATGAAACTTTGCTGAATTTTTTTAAATTTTGTGAAAAGTTTGAAACGGTCAGTTATATGGTTTTTGGTGTGGCATAAATAATAAATATATAATAATGAATGTATAATAATAAAGATATAATAATAAAAATAGAATAATAAAAGTAATTATAACAATAAAAATATAACAATAAAAATATAACAATAAAAATATAATAATAATAAAAAATAATATAATATAATAAAAATATAGTAATAAAAATAATATAATAAAAATATAATAATAAATACATAAATAAACATTTTATATTTTCTGGGACAAAACCGTACCCTAAAGGCCGAAAAAGGCTTGCCACTATACTGTATCGACTTGTCTAAAAGTGGAAAATACAAATGAAACAACTTTCGCTTCAGAGTCGCAATTGTCGACCCACATTTATTTTTCATATGAAGGTAGTACAATCCGCAGAGCACTAAGCAAAAATATCGTTTGCAAAATTTATTCATATGTCACATTAGCAATTCATCACCTCTGCCTCTTGCGCAAACACGCGAAATAATTTTCAAAAAAATTCCTAACTTAAAAGATCAACAAATTTTGCATGACAATTGTTAACTCATTTTTTTCCAATTTCCAGTTTCAGCATCTATATGAGATTTTTTCTCTGAAATTTTTTTATTTCACACATTTCATTGATATACTTCCCAAAATCAGATTTCGTATTAAAGTGGCCTGACTGAAGTCATGCCATGTTGGCTGCGTTTACGGCCTTTCGTCATTATAATATCTATTGTTACTTGTTTGCTTCTCTTCTTTATTATTATCATTAGCTACATTACTAACGCATTAACATACATACCTACATTTACAAATAATGTACACATGCATATAATCACTAGGCAGGCACCGGTACGGGCCCAGTGGCTTTCCTTGTGAGCTATGTACGCGTGTACGTATGTACAACATACATACATATTATGCATGCACACATTTATGTGAATTGAAAAATTGATATCAATGAATTGAATTCTCTATAATACGAAAATACGATAAAATTGAAATAAAAGTCACTTCACTGGCAGAAACCATAACACCCATTTCATCATATTAATTTTTATTTATGTATAGTACATATGCATGCGCGTGTAAATGTGCGATTGTATTCATTGCTTTGCTTGTGTTGTATTTGTGCTTACAATAAAAAGCGAAAAATCCACTTGAACCCCAATTGCTTGATTGTATGACTGGCTGGTCTAGTGAGAGTGTGTGGGTTCTGGCGAGTACTGCCTGAGCATCTCTAGTGAAGATCTTCTTGATTTGCAATTTATGTAGAGTTTGCCATGTTAATGGTACCCATTTATGCTTTTTAACGATTCGATTTAATTTTATAAATTAATTTTAATTTGTTAGTCATTTAAATTTTTTATGCTTGGAGTTAGAGTTTGTTAGGGTTAAAATGAATTGTGTAATTGTGATCAAAAGCATGTTAAATTGAAATAAATTAGTAAAGTGTGTCAGTTCCATTGTAAATAAAAGAAGTATGAATAATTAAAAACGATTTAATGCTCTTTAGGGCTTTTGCTGTTTTTTTACCACCCGTTTTGTCTAAACAGTTTGGTAACAAATTTGAGAAAATTTATGTTGTATATTTTTTATATTGTGAGTATTGTTTTTTAATAAACTTATAAACAAATGCGTGCCATATTTATTGTTGATCTGAAGCCCGTTTGCTGGGTTAGCTATGATTCCAGCGTTCAGATTTACGTACATTTTGCAAACTTTTATTGAATGAAATATTATTACATTCAGAGATCGAAAAAACGATAGTCTGAGAACGCAATGATTTATGAAAACTTCCCTGCCAACACCCCCAGTTTCTACTTTCTACAAAATGTGGGATTAACAAATTAAACTTCTTATTATGTACTGTTTTTTCAGAATGGTTAAGAATTTCTTGGCGATGGATGTTTAGTTCCACAATAATTCTTTCATATTTATGTGTCAGTCTTACTCAAAAATGTTTATAACTCTTGATGATTTCACAGTGATTGTTCGACAAGAAGATTATCATTCGAACGAAAATTTAAAAGAACGTATTTTAAGAATAATTTTTATGACATATTTTAAGCAGTAAAAAGATCGCAAAATGTGCAGAAAATAATAAAAAATTTTACATTTAGTTTTTTCGATTTTTAACTCGAATCTATGAAATATAACTTTTCCAAAGCGTTATAACTCTCTTAGAAGCGAAATAGGCATCTATGACATGGTCTATGGCACTATTGATTGCCCAGATCTATTGGTGCAAATAAGCTTGAATATTCTCCAAAGTGTGGCGGCCGCCGTAGCGGAATGGGTTGGTGCGTGACTACCATTCGGAAAACGTAGGTTCGAATGTCCGTCAAAAACCAAAATAAAGAGAAAGTCGCCTCTCGGCAGGTAATTACAAACTTCCTAGTGTATTTCTGCCCTGAAAAAGCTCCTCAAAAAACTATCAGCCGTTCGAAGCGGGCTTCATCAAGACGCTCCGAAGGATGTAAGCGCCCTGTATGTATATATATGAATATGTCGTCATATATATGAATAAATATATGCGTTTGGCTTTTTCACTTAAAGTGGCATGTTAAATTTTTTAAATCGTACTTGTTTTCTATGCCTCTGGTCCATAGTAACCATATACTTAATAAATGAAATGAAATTTGTTATTGAAGTTTTCACAATACTACCCTTTATAATTTTATTCAATCGTGGATTGGTAATTTTTGAAGATCTGTTTTCTATTCCCGTTGTTTTTTTATACTGCTTATATTTATGGAAAACTTGTGCAATTGTACTCCCATTTTTTTCCATTTCAATACTCCGTTTTCGTTTTCCTACGCAGAGCAACTCGTTTACTTTTCTTTCAATCGTTTAGATCGGATATCTTTCTCAAATAGCATTTCTCAGCCTTAGCCTTAATCTGAATTTGATTTGAGTTGTGATTAAAAGCTAGCAATTTCTAAGTTGCTTGAACAATGCAGATAAATCGCGCTAAATATCAAATTACCTTCGAATTGAGGGTGCATAAAAAATGATCACGCAATTTGAGTGCAATCTGATTTATGTGCTTTATGAGGCCGTCTAAAGATTAAAATTTTTAGTATTTTCATGGCATTTCTGTATTCAGTATTTCCATTGTATTTCAACCGAATGACTACAGCCAACAAATCTTTTTTTAGCCTCAGAACTAACTGCTTGCTGTTGTTTTTGGTGGTATTGTAGCTGATCAACTGCTTCGCGCTCCTTTCTTTTTGAGTGTTATTGGTTGGTGTTGTTTTTGATATTTTTCAACGAGTTTAGATTTCATTGCATGAGACTGCAGTACACACAGTGCTGCCTGGCTGTCTGGCAAAATACAGATGCGCTTCAAAATAAGTGATACCTATTCGTAGGGTTTCTTTGCCGTAAATCTCTGTGTCATGGATCTCCGCTTATAATAATGAGGGACAGGCGCCCATTGACGTCGATCTTTTAGAGCGCTGCCCATCTATACACCAGATTTCCGACTCAGGTGGAATGTATGAATTACCTGTCGCTAGAGCGCCAGATCTAAAACATATATATTGAAATTTATACAAATCTTTAGCGCACCTGAATATGGATTTCCCATCCTTGTATTTGACTTTTAAACATAAATTTTCCGATTAACTTGTTCTAAAGCGCTGTAATAGATCATAACATGAAAAAAAAAACGTTCCAATAATAATCTTCACATCGCCGATCTTTGCCATAGCTGTTCTTTGATTTATTAACTAAAAATCCTTGAAAAGATTAGATTAAATTCTCCACGATTTCGGTGCACTGGTTCCTAATAGTGTTGCTGATATGTCCAAGTCAAGTTCACAAGTCCACTAAGTTTTTAACGACAATTGGGAAAACTTGAGATTTGGAACCCATCCTTTTAATTCTTCTCTTTCCCATTGTCTTGTATGTGATGCAAGATGATACCAGTGGATACACGGATGTTTTGGCCAGTTATTGATTGATTCCGCGCTATTTCTCCATTGCAGATGGTCACCGACCACTTCTAGATTACAATATCCTCTCTGGTCCTCTATTGAACTATCGAACAGAACACAGATATCCGTGGTTGTTGTTGTTGCACCTGGACAAACATTCCCCTTAAATGTTTAGAGAATGCGTGGGGAGTGACAGTCCGTCCGTGGCCAGATATAAATCTGGGTCGTTCATAAATGCAAGTCTTGGCATAAATGTACTTTTGGGAGTAAAAGAGAAATGCAACGAAATTCTCATGAAATATGTGTAGACACACCCAGTTCTAGAAATAACACAACTTAAAAAGTTTTACACAAACGTCTTATTAACAATTTAATAGCTCATTTGCAAGTGGTTGGATATATTTTGTATTGAGTGATCAGTACATATCTGTGATAAATCATCTTATCTGAATTCAGTAGGTTTAAACTAAGGCAATAAATGAGTAGTTGCTTAGATAATTCTTTAAAACTCAGCTATTTAATGCTTGACTCGTAGATGTATGCCGACTCAATAGTTATTGTTAAAAAGATAATGGATCACTTAATTAGTTAATATTTTTATTTCCATTTTAAATTTTTATCTTTTTACACCAACATTTGTTTTATTGTATGAATAGGTATTTTTAGCTAAAGATTTCTTGTGTATTACTAACGGCATTCACATTGCACTGCCCGGTTTCCAAATACGTAAAAGGCATTTCTTTTTTATCGCTTAAGCTGGTAAAATTCTTTCGAAATTTTTCCTTATCAGCTCCTGAAGGTATTGCAAATAAGTCCAAGATTCCAGTCCAGCACCTGAAGGCATTGCAAATAAGTAAAAGATTTGCCGCTGTAGTTAAAACGCTTTTAAACGTTCTCACTTTTGAGATGATGAAGTCATCGTGATTAATAAAAAAGTGATATCTGTATTTTATTTTGGACGCCATTTACACAAAAGGAGTTAACTAATACCGGCCCGGCTGCGATTTTTTGAAACTCGTAATATTTTTTATAGAATTTTAGAGAAATTAATGAGAAAATAATAATTACTCTCAATTAACTGGCCTCAGAATATTTGCCGGCCGGAGTCGGCTTGAAATTGTAGGTCCCTCAATTTGTGGAACAACATCAAGACGCACGCCACAAATAGGAGGAGGAGCTCGGCCAAACACCTAAAAAGGGTGTACGCGCCAATTATATATATATATTTATAATCGTGTGGATTAGCAAAAACACAAAAAGAACTGTTTAAAATTAAATCGAATTTGGATAGGTACCTTAGCTACAGCAAGTTTTATTAAATTTTTTGTGAAGTATCATATAAGAGCAGGAAAAAAGTGTGTGCGAACGCATATCATTGCGTGTAAAAACTATTCGATTTAAAACCATTCACACCTATGCACCCTAGATAAAATATCAATATACGCGTTTTAAGCACTATGTTTAAATAAATCATTTTTGACCAGTTGATGTAAAGATTAATCGATTATACCTATTGCTCTTCAAGCGCTTACTTCATGACTTCTACAAAAAAGTATACTTCACTTGAAATATGGTTTGGTTTTTCCATTTATTGGAAGGTCGACTTCATGGCGGAGCCAAAAAATATTTCACCATTAAACACTATATCCTTTCTAATAATTTAAAAAAGAGGAAAACGTTAAAAAAGATGATCACATATTCCAGAATGCTAGGTAAGTGGCACACCGCTAGTACATGGAAGAAGGCTTAGCCTTCATAAGTCCACATTTTTCTGCAAATTGCACAGCTTGACTTAGTGTTTTTTATTCACAAATAAATGACCTCTCACAGATTTACGTATTTTTTCACAAAAATGAAAATGGAAAATTAAAAAAAGAAAATTATGTTGCACGCAAATAACAAAATTGCTCTTGCTTTCAAAGAAGCAACATCTGAAACATTCACCTTTATTGGATCTATTCGTATTTTGTGCTTTATATACGATTTTTACCCTAAATACTACGATGATACGCTACAAAGATAATTACGTAAGATCTTTTCGTAACATTTTACTAAAATAATAGATATTTTTTCTTTTCTTGGAACCATGGAATTCGCTCCACTATGTGAGTTGATGTGATTTTAAATTTATGTTTTAAACCCATGGAATTATAAGTCATTCAAATGACGTTTCTTCTTCTGTCTTCAATCTTATATTGTTTTACATACATGTTTCGGTACCTCTCTTTGATATCCACATCATTATGACAAAATTTTACCTTAGAAAAAGTAGTATTAAATTTTATTAAAGAAGAATAGTTGTCACACAACCTGAGACATCTGGTTATCGGCTCAGTGTGACTATAATTTGCAGCATTTGTTGATTCTCTGAATAGTCGAAACAACGTACAGGAATATGCGCCTTAAAAAATTCCCTATCCTCTCACAGCTAACTTTGCCAAAATATATAAGTAGAAAAAAATGTATTTTTTAAATATAATTTACAATTTTTTTTCTCGAAATAATTTTTTAAGTATATTTTATCCTAAAAAATTAAAAAAAGTTATTAAAATTTAAAAGGAATTGAAGATATTTCACTACAAAAAAACTATACCACATTTTTCAGCAGTGAATAAATCAAATTAAAAAAAGTAATTATTTAGGTCTTTCAGTTTACTTCACTTTTCAATACCCAAAATAATTGCTTTGATATACTTCAGATTTCAGGAATGTTTTCATCACTTTTAAAATTAGAAAATTTATATTACTGTGCGTTTTATAGGCTATGACATCTGTTGAACGATTAATGACCGATTATGAGGTGTTGTTGCAATAGTAAAGTTTTCTCGTTTTTACATGTCTTGTTTTCATTATAATTGTAATTTTCATTACGTTTCTAAATTTTAACAATTTTTTCTTCTTCTTCTTACAGGTATGTACTGCTATTTAAGAAAACCGTTTTGTAAGTTTTGTACAAATTATAAGTGAAGACAAGTTGAAGAATATGGAAGAAGAATAAGTGAAGAACTGTGAGTGAATGATTGCAAAAAGTGCGGATGAATACTAAGTTCCAGTTAATCGCAGATCGGCTGGGCATTTTGAAGATAATGGAAACACTAGGTTCTGTGAGATATTTTCACAATTCCACTGCATATCTCTAAATCTTATAAAATAAAGTACCAAAAGGGGCGTGGATATGAACCAAAATGTGTTAAAAAAACAATAGATACATTTTCCTACTGTAACAAATAAAAAATTGTTCTACCAATTGGTTTACTGTTTTTGTGCTATAAAATTCAGAAATGTTAACTCCCACTCTGAATTAATAAAATTTAGCAATTATTTTCTACTACAATTAATATTATGACAATAAAAGGAATTTTGGTGATTGTGTGAGCTGTGCTGCTCCCTATTCTTTTGTATATTTGGTGGCGCAAAATTAATTATCCAATCTTATTTTTGAATCACTTTCGACCTGAACAGCTTTGATTGGCTCCTCCTGAATTTAGGCGTTGTATGCGTTTTTTACTAAGTATTAGGCCTGCACAATATAAATAGTGACCCTCGTATAGATTTCATACCATTTAAAATTTTAATCGCAAATATGACCTACAATCAATTCATTCCTTTGCACTAAATATTTTAATGGTCAGCCATCAATTTAAATCTACAAATGTTTGTTGTATTAGGTCACAAAGATAATGGCTGCATCACACCACTCTTAGCCTGAGCATTCTCTTGCCACACTCCATCACACATTCCATTCCATACAGTTATTAAATATTTTTTTGTGCCCTACAATTTCGCTTATCAGTGTGCAGTTCCTTGCGGTATGCATCTGCGAAAATATGAAATCGCAAAAACAATTTATAAATATGAAGGAAAAAATCTATCATTGAGTTGGATGCTCGCCCATTTGCTAGTTGTTGCTTACGGTTGACACGATGATTATCACAAGCCAGTTGCATTGCGCCGCCGAATTTAGGTTACATATGCACATGGGTATGTAGCCGAATGGGTGAGTGAGACTTGTTGGTTGGCAAATTTAAGTGGCATCTCAACTGATAATTAAGCGCGTTGCAGCAATGACTGTGAATTCATTGCTTGTTATAGTGACTCGTCTGAATGCGCAATGAATGGTGCAACGAAGTAACACTCGAAGTAGATGGTTGAGTAGTGAGAAAAAACTACATGCCGTTTGCCGTTTGCTGGCCTTATATAGTATGTACGATCGCGTTTTATGCATCTTGCGTCGCTTGATTTTGTGATATATCCGTGGAATGCGGAAACTGCGAGCTTCGAGTTGTAAGATGTGATATGCTAGCCGCAAGAGCGTTGGAAGTGGCGTGGCATGAAGTCCCCTGTGTTGCATGCGGCATGCAGTATGCCGTATACTGTGTGTTGTACATTCAGGCGGGCGGTGGCGGCAAACTGTCATTTATACATATATAAATCCATACATATGTATGCCACCGCCGCGCAACATATTTTTTGACTGCTGTGTGAGTGTGTGTGTGTGGGGTGGCCTAATGCGGCTTTATTTTATTTGATATTATAGTTATTTTTATTTATTATACTTACTGCTTTATCGGTGCCGGCAACTACTGCTCCGCTTTTTCTTTTTTACATTTTTTGATGGGTTTTTCTTTTTTTTATTTACTTACATATGTAAATACCCTGCAGGAAAATATATTCATATATAACTGAAATATTAAAACTCCTTTTTTGAGTGTACCCGGGCAAACGGTACACTTTCAATGAAACATGCGCCGAAATAACTTTCTTTAGTGCAGAGTTGTTAGACCCGATATATAGGGGGCGTGGCAACTGACAAAATGTGAAGCGTGGCAGGAATGTATACATTATGTATTCTGTACTTATGGTGAAAAGTGGCAGGTATTGGAAAAGGGGGGGGCGTCGCATCTCCTATACAAACAAAATAAATGAATAGACGGAAATTTCAAAATCTCGAACCAATTTATATGGATCGCTGCCAAGGTTTGAAAAAAGATTGACATATTTCATCAGAAGAAAAATAAAATAAAAAATCGTTTTGTGCTCAGGAAACCCAAACAACTTCTCTCCTGTACAGAGTTTCTTGGATTTATATGGATCGCTGCCAAGGTTTGAAAAAAGATTGACATATTTCATCAGAAGAAAAATAAAATAAAAAATCGTTTTGTGCTCAGGAAACCCAAACAACTTCTCTCCTGTACAGAGTTTCTTGGTATTTGCCAAGATAATCATTAAGCTGACTATATGGTTACGTTGTATAGTTCAAGTGAAATTGGATAAAACCTACTGCTTATAGTGAGAATTATTATGGGTCGCATTTTCGACCACTGGCGATACTAGTTAATGTCGAAATAACTAAATTACTTTCAAACACAAAAACAAAAAAAAAACAACAAAAATAGGAAAAAGAAAAAGAAAGAAAAAATTGAGGATCCGAAAAAAAAAAATTAAAAAAAAAAAGAAATTGTTCTTACACGCGCCACATATACATATACATATATGTATGTATAGTCCTACACAAATGATGGCACATTAACATTTTTAGCACTTTGTTCTATTGTTTGTTTGGGAATGTTTATTATTTTCTTATAAAAGAATAGACTTAGTAAAAACTATAAACTATATAAATACCATTTTTAAAATACTATAAAAAAATAGAAAACGTTCACAAAATTATCATCCTAGTTCCATGGTTTTTAGCTGGAATTTCTAGAAAGAATTCTGGTATGCAATTCTATGCCATATAAAGTGCAAGTTCGAAGTCGCTGAAAAATCCCGCTAATTTTTTTTTAATTTTTCCACCATGAAGGTGTTGCGCAGTTTCTCCATATAAAATATTCTTTTAGATCAACTGGATTTTTCAGCAACATGAGTCTGATAGAAAAATTCGACCTTGTTTACAATTACCAAAAAATAGTTACTTAAGTATTAGCTTTTGTTTAAATGTATCTGTTTTTTGCTGCAGGGTATGTACTATACTAACCATAGTAGTATACATAGGTGCCTGCCGGTTTTTGTCACAAAGACTTGTTGAATGCGTGCTTCGCATACTTATACTCGTATATATTTTTTCATTTTGTGCATGAGTGGCCGCGCGGTCTAGCATCGCATGACATTAAAGCCAAGCAAATAAACAAAGAAAATTGGGGAACTGAAAAAGAAAAACAACTAAATATAAAAAGATCTACAACGTGCGATCGAAAAACTGACTGCAGACTGCTTATTGTGCTAGAACCGTTCGGTCGTCTAGCGTCAAGCAATTGGTTGCTTTCTATCCGCCACAGCGACTGCCGCTGCCGTCTACTTCTATTTGCTTGAATTTGAATTATAATTAAGTTATGAATATCCACATGTTGGCGAGTCTGTAAAAGAATGAATATCTGCCTGTAGAAATAGGAAAACCATTTCATATCAATAGACTAATGGTATAGTCAGAAGTGTGACAAACTCGACTGACCTTTGCTCGCTTTGCCGCCAATCTACACATATTAGTCTGTTTTACTAAAATGTTATGTGTTAACACGTTTAATTTGCTTATTCGTGTGGCATGCCGTTGTTTTTCTGAGTCGGCAAGTGGCATATGCCACACCTCTAGCACTTAGCAATGCATTCTAGCTGATCTCTTGGTTGCCTGCTAAAAAAAAAGAAGCAAGAAAAACACGTTTTTCAATGAGCCATTGGATTCATTTATTTTGGTTTTCGCCTTTTAATACATATACTCCTCTACGTCTCGACCTCTATTGAAAATTGTTCCTCGTTCCTCTGTCTTTGTGCCAAAGTTTGAAGTCGGCGTATTTATATTATTTTTCGCTGCTGCATTTGTTCGTAAATTAAGTTTTTCCGGTTGGCATGGGGCACATAAATATCCAATAGTTGGCCTGGAGTAGCCTACTGCTCGTCTGTTTGTCTGACTGTCTGTCTGTCTATCTGAACAGGTTCTATGTTGAAGTTTACGGTCAATTTTTGTAAGCACTTATTTGTGAAAATATATGGCGTAACCTGTTTCACGGTCATGTCTTACTAGCTGCACTACACAAGAATGCATAGAAGTATATAAAGGTTTTGAGCACTAGCTGGTTCTTATCTTATGAATGTGCATGACATAACCATTTGAGCGATGCAGTATTTTCTTTTATACATTTATGCATATATACATTTTTTTTATATTATATACATTAAATATATTTTTTTGTATTACATATTTTTTATTTAATATTTTTATTAAAGTTGTACTCCACCTGTTCGAGAAACTGTAACAAAAATATATGTATAATAGTCAATTCCTGTGAAGTGATCCAAGTATTATATTTTGGACGTTGTTGCCGATTGTTAATTGTAATTGGTTAATTTGTAGAGTTGAGTATAATCCGAAGTAAACTGAAAAAATTGAGAAAAAAGTATAATTATGAAATTTATACAGTGTAGAAAATTTTGGCATAAAATTTTTCAAAGTGAAATATCTTCGGTTCCTTTTAATATTTTTTTACATTGTTTTTATTTAGAATTTTTTAATCTGATTTTATTTAGTCCAATTTTCTTTTGGAAGATTTTTTTTGAACAACACCTAATTGGCGCTTACACCTCTTTTGGTTATTTGGCCGTGCTCCTCCTCCTATTTGTGGTATGTGTCTTGGTCTTTTCCACTTTTTATGCCGCCTCCGAACGACAGATGGTTTTTATGTGGCCCTTTTTCATGGTGGAAATACACTCAGGGGTCTGCCTAAAAGGCAGACATGCCCAGAGGATGAGGGTGCAGACACATTATTTCCGCAGGAGCTGTCTAGATAAGAAAGCGGAAGAACAATATCGCTCTGTGCCACTTACATCATCGGTGCCATTGTCCTGCTCCATATAGTCGTCGATTCACCACTTTAAGTAGACAATTTTTTAATGAGTTGGAAGATCTAAGTAATATGGAAATCCGGTGTTTTCTAAAATTTCTGAAACGTTCACTCTGGTTTTGGTAGAGATAAGGACTAGTTTCCTATACGGCATCACAATGGATTATGAGCCTAAGTGTGTCCCGAAGTGAGCAATCGCTACATCCTTACCTAATCTAACCACCTATTCACATGCCCCCTTAAACCCACTCATCTAACAGCTCACAGCCTCTGGATCCAACCTGTGTAAACAGCGCGTTTTCTAGGCCTACCGTTAGATGAGCTAGACGGTGAGGATCGGTGACTACACCGCACTGGCAGGGCTTAGTGAACTGCTACAACAACAGCAACAACCACAACAACAAACAAACTGCCAAGGTACGACCGTCATTGAAAACAACTTTCCATCAATTTGTGTTTCGTACCCGCCTGTACACAACCCATTCGGCTACGGCGGACGTATCTAATTATTACAACGCCTGACAGCTTATTTTGCCGAGCGGCTCTGTGTAGTCTGTTGATGTGTTTGTTGTAGCAGTATAAGCATTCCTCATATACGTATGGATATTTTACCGTTCCGGTAAAATTAAAACGACTGTCGTAGGAACGTTGTATGCAGTTTCATACACTGCAGTACGTCTCAGTTTTGGCAGCGAACTATTAGGCTGGAAATACAACTTTTCTCGAAATTATGTTAACAAATAAATTCAGACCTATATGATTGTAAAGATTTGTAATACATTTGAGAATATTTTTACAAACACAAGGCCAATGATTTTTTTGTTGATAAGTAGAAAAATCATAACTTTTTTCTAGATGTTAACAAGACTCGGAATACAGGTATCCGTAGGCTAGAGCAATAGGCTATTTGATTTTTAACCAACCAAATGTAACCCTTCTGTAAATGTTTCAATTTGATCGCGTTGTTGTTTTTGTAACTTATATTCTTTTATGTAGATGACGCAATTTGTTGTGTAATTTTCAAAGCAATTTTAAACAGAACTAGCTAACTAGTTTACTACTCAGAAGTGTTGTTTTATTTTTTTCACAAATTTTCAATTATGCAGTAACTGCTTTCAAGCGCACTTTCGGTAAGCAGATAAACCAGCAAATCAGAGAATAATGGCTAAGTTCATATGCAAGCGATGCGCGGCGTTAGGTGAATACTGTTTGATGCAATGGTGCGATTGAAACCGCAAATATTTGTGAAAAACCAAATGCCACTCAGTATTATGCAAATTTTCCACACACCCAATAATCTGATGCAAGCGCAATATTTCTATTTAAAAATCGCATTAAATAACATACCCACATTCGCATTATGTTACCCAAAAAGCACCACTAAAACGTTTCACACTCAAAGTCAATACGTTCTATTTGCTGTGCGCGCCAATAACTAAGTGAGCGCCGCCAATGCGATTTACCCTTCAATCACAACGCACACAGCCAACATCGATTTCACAACCTTTTGATTAAAAGGAGCGAGAAAGAAAAACAAAAATTGAACGAAGTTGGTTATTTGCGTGTGTGTGTGTGCGTGTATGTGTATATGTGGCAATTCGCGCCTTACCACACTAACAGCCAGTCAAGTCAGTTAGTCAGCCCAGCAGTCAATCACTTGCCAGAACAAGTGGGTTAACACGTTGTTGGCCAACAAGTGCGAAAGTCAGCAGCAGCCGCAGCCGTAGCAGCAGCATTAACGTCAGGCGCAACCACACCAATAGACTTCTGCTGGTTGCCGCCTCGCATGCACCATATGCAACACTGCCTGCCTTCTCGTGCAGTGCGTGAAAATGCGCTTTGTGGCGAGCTGCTTAGCACCACTTTGCCAGTCTCATTTCGTACATACATGGATTTGTTTGTATGTATGCACTTCCAGCGTATATGGACGTGAGTATATTGATTGCTATTGACGTTTTGCGTAAGCGTTAGGTTCTATGCTGATTTAGCAATTTTGCTTGCCAGTTAGTTATTGGCTAATTGAAAATGCCTTCACTGGTAGAGTCGTTAGCACATACATGCATACCTACATACGTAACTATAAAGTTTTGTGAATAGTTACTTATATAATGTGAAGTGAAAATTGCTTAGGAATAGAGACTGCAATGAATGATTTCTCAAGAATTTGAAAAAAATAAAAATGTTTCGAAGTTCATTTCAAAGTCCAAAGATAAAACTAAACGAAAAAAGTAAAGGCGGACGGTAAATAAATATTATGACCCAAACGTTATGTGGCGCTTGAGGGGGTTGCTTCGCCGAATAGGTCAGATTTACGAAAACACGAAGTTTTACACCACGTACAAACTTTTTCCGAGAACAGCAAAAAGTTTTATATTTTTCTTTCCGAGTACTGTAACTGGAATTAATTTTGATTCGTTGATTTAAAATACCTAAAGGTAATTTTAGCCAAGAACTTAAGTCCATTCCGAAAACTGCGTTTGAAAAATATTTTAATGATTGGAATATTCGACAGGCCGACTTTGAATTCGACACTATGGCTTTGAATAAATAATGATTATCTTGTGTTTTATTAACCAATTCGTGGTACTTTTTCAAATGAAATGGAAGCTGTGACACATTTTTATGACGCATACATTTTGTACCTTTCCTGAACTTAAGTTTGATTGTGAACGTGTTATATGGAAACAAAGCTTGTAGATGTAGATGTTCGATTTTAATAGTTCTACAATAAATAAGAGTAAAAATTGTTTTTCAAACAAAGACAGTAAATGGTCAAGCAGCCCTTTGACTCTTATTAAAGGAAATTATGAATTTTTAAATGTTTTTTTTTAAACATTAGTAAAGTATTTGTAGAAGTGCAGTTGAACTCAATATTGGTAGAACTGATTTTTTTGAATTCTGAACTCAGACGTCTAATAGAGAACCTCTATTGCAGAAAATATCATTACTGTTTATAGCCCCCCATAAACTAAATCTGTAGAAAAGATTGTACGAAACACTTGATAAGAAAAATGTTGGCGGCTGCTGCACCGACACCGAATGTATGCATGTTTTTTTTCCATGCCTTCGTTCAGTCAAAAATAATTTTCGAAGAATGTGGACACTAAAAACAAAAGTAAAAAACTAAGTTTGCATTGGTCCATTCAGCCATCCATTTGGCCCCGATGTGGTGATATATTGAGCTTATAAACTTATGTATGTATTTACCTAAATGTTTATATTCGCGGATGGTATATATTGCATAACAAAAATATATGTAAATATGTATATGTACATACGCATATTCCTACTTGCCAGTTTCAATTTATCTAACCATAACTATCAATAAAATATCGTTTTAAATTCGAACTGTTGTTGTTAATTCACTTTCGTCATTAATGTGATATAATTGCAACTGTCGTTTTTTGTTGGTGTTGCAATAAATTTTGACAGAGCTTATACAGTTGCGATCACAATTCGCAGTCAATTAAGAATTATTTCTACGAGGCTGCGCTACATAGCTTTTACTGCATTCATATACACACATATATGTACATATATATTTATTTAGTATGTATTTTGTAGATCTAACGAATTTACTTTGCCATAAATCGTTGAAAAGCGAAAAAAATGCGATTCATTGATCTGTAGGAGTAGACGCGGTTTTGGATTTTTTCCGTTACTTTACCTCCGCCTCTGTATAATTAAATTTTATAGCAATAAAAATCAGTTGATTGAGTAAAATTCAATAATGTCTGCTTTTTTTGTTAATTTCATTTATAAACCATATAAAGCAAAAAGTGACAAATACCAGTACGTGTACATATAACGTAAAGATACGGCCTTTTGATAATGTTAGGCTTGACTCGTTTAGGTAAGTTGTGATGTTGTCGTGTATTTCATGCTTTAAGCATCCAATTGACGTCATTGATCATGCGGAGTTAATTTTAGGCTGCTTTTGACTGTCTCTCATACAAAAATAAGTGAAAATGGCATTTGCGAGAGCTAATCAGTGAATACCGCTCAGTGAATTTGGCAAAGTCGTTATTATAGAGTGACCGAAATTGGGAATCCTTTTTCGGTGGTATAGAGATTAGTATGTTAGTAGATTTCCATTGATGAGCCTTTTTAATTTTTGTATATACATTTGTACTCTCATAATTAAGTTACATTATCTTTTTACAACATCGAAATATTTTGTATCCAAAATTTTTTCGTTAATTTTTTATAAAAAATATAGTTCATGGTATAAAAAAACCTTATAACGCAATGTTCCAAACTATGTACAAAATTCATGAAAATTTAAGAAATGTTTCAAAATTATCATCAAAATGATTAACTATTTAATTAAAAATCTAAGAGAACTTCTGGGTATGCAGTTTTATAGCCCTTTCAGTTTGTATTGAATTTGTATTTGTGTTACGTGTATTTAAAAGTTTCCGAAAGTTATTAAATTGATAGTGCCACCATGCCTTGGCGGAAACTCCTTTTGTTATATTGTTGAAAAAATCGGAAAAGGGGTTAGTGCTTCATCAATCGCAGAAACATTTGGAGCAGCTAAATCAACACTCTCGGAAATAAGAAAATATACGTAATACTCGTATGTACTACTTTTCACCAGACAAGCATCTAAGAGGAAGGCTCTTTGCAAAGGCAGTTTATATTCTAATAATCTCTTGCATTTACACACGTATGTATTTAGAGCAAATAACGCAAGTTTTTGAACAAAAAATATTCACATTTATATAGTAAACAACCTGGAGACTGTTAACAGGCCTTGCAATAATGAGTTCACTATGTCCAGACACAATTATATTAACACAATGTAAATGTATTTTAAAAAATTTGGTCCCATGACACTCTATTTCTCTGCACACTGTATACTTTAAATGCTATTTTGGTAAATTATTTTAAAACAAGCTGAAATGCTTTGAAATCGTGGCCTTAAATTATTTTTAAATATATTAAATGACTATTTAAGCGCTGCGTGGTTTCTTACATAGACAAGCACCTGCCTTAAAACGAAAATCATCAATTAAAAGAAGGCCATGTGAAGCTAAGCCTCAAGCCATTTTGTGAGCAATAAAAACCAATACCTATTTTTTTGCTTTTGTTTATTTACTAAAACGAAGAGCCAGAATGTAGGTATTTGTTGGTTTAATTCTCTCCTCAAGTTTTTTATGCTTATTTCTACTCATATTACCGTTTAAAATTTAGCCCATGGTTGCATTGTAATTATAATTAAACACAAGTTTCTACTCGACAGCAGGGCTGATTCTTAGACGGTATGAAATATAAGGCCCTTAAGCGTTTGGTTGACAGGTTTAATGCACGCTTCTGCTACGCTGGAGCTGCATCATGCTCTTGGTTATACTTCTGTGTAATTGCTTTCTTTTTTGACGCTCCGCTGTCATTATCATATACATATTTATATGCGCATAGTATGCATGTGTATACACATATGTACTCAGCTTAATGTGAAATGAATAGCTACCAACTGTTGTCCGCTTGCCTTGTCGCCAGACTGTTCATGCGAAAAAATCTCATTTACGAGAAAGAAATGAAAAAGTATATAAACAGCTTGCAGACCCTAAAATATTTGGCTGTGTGGTATAAGCTGTTTAAACAACTTTCTCTAGCCCTCCTCTTGCTCTTAACCTTTACTGCTGCAACGCTTTTAATTACTTTTCTATTCTGACAAAGGATTGGCAAAAGTAAGGCATGTTAACTCAAACGTTGAATAAGTCAAGAGAAAAAATCGTATTCATGTCAGTGCGTTAATTATCGAGTACAAGAAAAAGTACAATGCAACAATTTACTTTGCCTCGATTTGTAGAAGGTTGAGCTAAAAGTAGTAAAATAAACAAAGCAAAGTGCGTTTAGTTACAACTTTGTAATTCTGAAATCGCGGCTATTAAAATGACGCTTTTGTTTGTCGTTTGTTGTTTGTTTTCTTTTCCACCATTTTAGCTGGCAAGTTTTCTTTCTGTTTCTGTTCCGGCTGCGCATTTCATGAATTAGACACTTGGCGAAGGAATTGACAACCGGCACTGCAATTATGTGTTTACGCATCTGCAGTTATTTAGTTTCACTACTTAAATGGGGTTACTCCCACTCTTTGACGATCTAAAAGAGCTACAATTCCGCAAAACTAAGAAGTAAAGGGCGCTTAGAAAGTAGCTTTCGGACGAGGTAAATCAAAAATTAAACTTTTGTGATTTAAAATTTAGATGTGCTCGGAGGAGAGGAGTATGAGCAAGTTTAGAATTTCATGTACTTGTTTAATATTTTCCGTGGAACATGCTTACGTATATAATTAGCGCTTACACTATTTTTTATGAGTTTGGCCGAGCTACTCCTCCTATATATGGCGTGCGTGCTGATGTTGTTCCACAAATGGAATCTTTTTCCATTGACCTATGCAATTTATGACAAATATGCAATACTTTCACTCTCACGGGGGTTTTTTAGTAGAAGAAATCCAAAATCTGAGAATCGCTAAAATGTAGCCGTCTAAGGCCTAGTTTCAAAGATGAGACAATTTCATGAATCAATCGCCGTTCAGATTCCACACATTCACATTGATAATGGGTTCAGAAGTGGTCCTAAAGCTTGCCAGTAATTGTGACACCGTGATCAAAGGAGGCTCAGGCAACTCATAACCCTTCCGAAGGACAAATGGAGAATGCTCACGGACAATCCCACGGGCCAATGCGGATTGCGCAGCCATTTGCACGGGATTGGGTTATGATCCAGTGACCCTTGTCATGCCTGCGACCAGCCCTCGGAAACTTCAACACATATTCTTCGCGAATGTGATGCTAATGCGCGAAGAAGGATAAGATATCTCGGCCGGATGCGGGTGGAAGAAAAGCACGTACGCTCAGGCCAACCCAGCGATATCTTAGGCCTATTCAGAGTGCTTTTGGTTTGGATGAGATAATGTGATGAGTAGAGGGCAAAAAAGGCCGTGAGGTCGAACTGCAAACCTAATTTTTACATTTATTTGCATCAAAATAATAAAAATTCTCTTATTTAAGCACAGTAGATACCGTTTCTCAACAGGTATTGGTTAAGCCCTATTTGTATTTCTGCCATGAGAAGCCTGCTATTCAAGAAACACACCAAGAATTTAAAGGGAAATTCGGTTTAGTAATTTCTAATATTGATTGATGGCCTGGGTGTTTAAGTGACCCTTTATAAATGTAAAATACTCAAGCACACTCACATATATCAACTATCTTTTTAAAAGTGTCTCATTCATCCATCTGTAGTTGGCGAATGAATATGCAGACAAATAAACGTCCGCATTTAAGACATAAACTTGCATTAATAGACATGACGCCGGGATGTTATAAAAGCTGGCTGAGTTGTTGGATTCACTTGAAGCTTGAGGTTGTAAAAAGTGAAGAAAAATAGTGTCTGCTCCGCTGAGACAGGCGCGCGGATGATGTATGAATGTATACCTATTCCACTCTTTGTCAATTTGTATGGTATTTTACAGGGAGATTCGAGTTCGAGTTCATTTTTCAATTCAAATTAAACTCATATGTGAATGGAAATTCATTATTTGTTTATTTATTCTAGTGAATTTCGCTGAAAGTTTCTGGAGCTTGCATTAAAACTTACTCGAAAGAGAATTACAGAACTTGCCAAATAGTGTCTTCAATTTATTTACACAATGAGGCGACATCGCGCACAAAAATTAAAAATACTGCTCAAAAGAAACTCGAACTTGATGGGCCCTGTGTGTGGCTCGTTCATTTCTGTGCATAAATCTCTCAGGTTTCTATGTTTTGACTTCTGACTCTGCTGCTTGCATTACTCCCATTTTAATGAGCTTCTAGCGCAGTGAGTGTGCAGTGTTAAATGTGGGTGAACAGTAGAAAATGGGAATGAGAATTGCATTAAAGGCAAAAGAAAAAGTTGAACCAAACTGAGATGGTGGCAAAAGTCTTGGCTACAGCAGAAAAAAGTGGATACACGTTTGCGTATTGCGACCTAGACACCTACATTCGAAGTTGCAGACTTGCACTGTGAAAAGGGGGGGAAATGCAGGTAAATTATGAAAAAAACTGAGTTGTTGCAGTGCTGTAGAGTGTTGGAAATCGGTTGGGAATCTTGGGTTTAATATAAAAAACATGATATTAATAATTACAACATAACAATAACAATTAAAAGATAAAAATAATAAAAATGATAATAATTAAAAAAAAGTAAAAATATAATAAAAAAATATATCTAAGAAAAAGATGTAAAAAAAGTAAAGAAATTGTGTTGCATAAAAAATATAATAAAAACATTAATTAAAGTGTATTTTGCATAGCCTCATCCCCGTCATTCTTTTCCTTTTTACTTCTTGAAATGCCAAACGCCTAATAGGCACCTTATTGATTTGCGACATTTTTCGGTAGTTTATAAAATATTGTAACCATTGCCTTAGAATACCAAATTAAGTTTTGTGTGTTATAAATAAAAAAAATTAACGGTGAGAATATGCTTGATAGTGTTATATTGTATGTAATATCCCCGAATGCCTTCTAATCATCCGACTCAATGCGCGCGAGAAATAGCTTTCATTGGCGTTATCTATGCCTCCACAAGTCTAGTTTTTGCTTACATGATCCTTAAAATGT
Organism: Anastrepha obliqua; assembly: GCF_027943255.1. Lineage (NCBI taxonomy): Eukaryota > Metazoa > Arthropoda > Insecta > Diptera > Tephritidae > Anastrepha > Anastrepha obliqua. The sequence continues at coordinate 82,248,361 of NC_072892.1, forward strand.
ATTTGCTGGGCTCGAGGGATGGAAAGACGCTATGCTATCACTTCGGTGTACTCTGAGTACCAAGTATCATCTTGAACCTCGATATCTCTACGAGTATGAGTTTATAAAATGCTGCAACAAATTCCATTTTGTTCGAGTGTTTTTAAGTTTTGGGAGTTAAAAGAATCGGGCTTCCCAAATTCCCTTTTGAGGGATTATGTTTCAAAGGCTAATAATAATAACAGCTGAAAGTACCTGGAACAATTGGTATGGAGTTTCAGTTTACTAATTCTAATACGCAATTATCTGTTGTTTTTACTCTTTAGAATACTGTGCGCCATAAATTATCCCACAGTTTAACCTAACGTACTCCGTCTGCGCTTCATCACACAAGTATACACAAATAGAGGGAAACCAACAGTTGTTGCGAATTGGTGGCGAATACTAAAATAGACTAACGACTTTGGCTGGCTTACTGTGACTGCTTCACCAGCAGCGTATGATATCAGAGAATTGCCTTTCTCCACTGAATGATGCGCTTAAATTGTGCCGATTGTTAGTTCTGGTTGTTATTTTTATTCGCTGTTGTGACTGTTGCTACCATTTGACGCTCATGATATAAAAAAGCCATGGCAACACAAAAAATAAAAAGATAGAACAACTGGCTTCAAAGCCAAGATGGCGTGACGTGGTGTAAAGCGAAGTAAACACAACTCTTGCCCTGCCGCGCAGCAATCAACTGCTCGCAAATATATAAATGAGGATGAGAATCGTTAAGTGTTGCGCATGCGCGCAATTGTGATTGGGTGTATAATGTTGTTTTGTTTATTTCTTTTTATTTGTATTTATCTGTGCAATTTTATAAAGTGTAAATTTTCTTGACTACCTCGCTGAGTTTTTTCCTTTTTGCTTTTTCTCTCGCAAATTGCGCTGATTGCGAACTTGTTCTGGAACTTCTCTGACTTTATTTGCGCCGCAACGGCTTCTGCTCACACTCCATACATTAGATGAGTCCACAGCGCGCATTTGACTCCTTTTCAGTTATTATTTTTATTGCTTTTATATTTTTACTGCTTGCTTATCTTTTCCTTATAATATAGTACGAGTATATATATGTTGCTGTGTTTTTTTTTGTTCTGTTTTGCTTATTTACTTATAATTATTCTTTAATATGAAGTGGTGTCTGTTGTTACAGTAATTGTCACTGTTTTTGCGACCGTTCGTACTTCTAATTATTCGCGCATTTGCGGAAGTTATGACCTCATTTTTAGTTGTTGTGAGCGTTTTAAAGCACGAACGCAAATTCGAGGGTGTGGGTGGTGGCGCAGCGAGTCAATGATGATTGGATTCTCCGTTTAATCGATTAATAATTTTTGATAGGTTTGCAATTAAAGTTTACTTTCAAATTCTAAATCAAATATTTATTTGGTTTTTTTGGTGTTTTTTTATGTTTTGGTTGAATGCGATAAATTTGAATTTTTATTATCTTTCTGAGATATCGGAACAGGTAGAAACTTCTTAAAAGTGTAGCAAAGTTATGGATGCATTTATAGCTTCTTGGCTTTAAAACAACTAAATTATATTTATTAGATTACTGAAACCTCATTTCTGGGTTTTATCACTGGACTACGTTAAATTTACTATTCGAGTTTGTATATCCCTAGTGGTAAAATAGGTATTTTATGTTAATTATTTATTTTTGAATTATTAAAAAATAAAAAAATAAAAATTAAAAAAAATTATTAATTACAAAGAATATTAAAAACAAATTAAAAAATATATAATTGACTAAAAAAACTATTAAACACTGGGAAAAAGATTATATTGTATTATATATTATTATATTTAAATATTAAAAAAAGGGCAAACAAAAAAACAGAATACAACAAACAAAAAGAAGAAGTAAGTAACAAAGGTAGTTTTCCTGTAGGAGTATTGAAACTTTTGTTTCTGGACAAAGCAGAACTGAAGATATGACTGCGTCGTATGCATCGGTGACACCCTTCAAGTTTTAATGTCTAATGACACGGGAAGGCGACCCTTAGTATTATTTTCAAAGACTTTCTCATAAATTATAAAGTGAAAGTGAAATTTTAGAATCGTTCGTTGCTCTAATGTTTTGCCCACATTATTTCGGTGGAATAAAAAAAAGAAACTTCTTTTATGTAAACGGAGCTAGTATTAAGGGGGGTACTCCTTCAAAAGAGAAGGCTTCGAGTTAATCAGATAGCAGTCTATTACAGCGTCAGTCTCGTGTTTTTTTTAATAACCATACCTCGTATGCTACGTTTACGTTTGGCAATAACTTTAATAATATAAATAGATAAAAAAGTAAATAAATAAAAAAGAAGTAAATAAACAAAAAAAGTATTAAATCAATAATAATAAAAAAATGAAAAACCAACAAAATTAAAAAGAAAGGAAAAAAATAAAACAAAAAACAAATGAAAAAAAAAAAAATAAATGAAAAAAAAAATAAATGAAAAAAAAAAATGAAAAGAGAGTAAATGAAAAGAAAAAAAATGAAAAAAATATAAAAAAATTAAATAAAAAAGAAGTAAATTAAAAAAACAGTAAATTAAAAAAACAGTAAATTAAAAAAAAACTTAATTAAAAAACATTAAATTAAAAACAAAATTAAAAAAATATATTTAATTAAAAAAAAAAAATAAAAAATTAACAAAAAAAATTAAAATAAAAATTAAAAAAATATTAAATTCCAAAAAAATTAAATTAAAAAAGAATAAATTAAAAATAAAAAATGAATGAAAAAAATTGATAAAAAAAAAAAATTAATTAAAAAAAAAATTAATGAAAAAAATTTATAAATAAATGAAAATAAAAAATAAAAAAAAAAATTAAAAAAAAATTAAAAAAAAATTTTTAAAAAAATTTAAAAAAATAAGAAATTAAAAAAATAAGAAATTGAAAAAAAAAGAAATATTAAAATAATAACAGATAAAAAAATAAGAAATAAAACAATTAATAAATAAAGAAAAAGAAATAAGAAACAAAATGTATGCTTTCAAGTTCAAGCATAGTCACTTCCCTCAATACACATTTTAAATGCGAAGCCCACGAATTTCAATCTGCTTCAACCATTGATGCTGTAAAAAGTTCGCTAGCAACCCTTACTTTTCACTTCAGAGTTTAATCAACTTGTAAATGTTTAAGTGTTGATACATATCGCACCCTAAATACAAAAGGGTCACAACTCAAAATTTTCCACACTCGAGCTTGACTTGTTAACAGCAGCACAGAAAACAAACTATGTGACATATCACGCTGAAATTTGCCATGTAAGCTTATAACAGTCCTACCAAAAAACAAAAAATTTATTTTTGCCTTATGTCATCCGCGGACCGTTTTATTGATAACGTCTCGTTCATATTTGAGCAGAAGTACATTTTGAGTTGTGACCCTTTTGTATTTAGGGTGCGATATGTACGTCAAGCTTTTAAATCATTAATCAAATTTATGTTAACATATTTTATGACTATCTTTCAATCCAAACTATTTGAAATGAATTTACACAATTTTTCGTTCCGACGGAAATGAAAAAAAAATACAATATATCAAATGCAATTCATTATACTTTTATTGAGCTGTTGAGTAGCGCTGTGATTATAAAAGTATGTCTTTTTGTTGTAATTGCAATTGCAGATTTTTCTTGCTACTAATCAGCGATAACACCAAACCCATTGTAACCGCTCAATTAAATTGCTACAGGCCATTGACGGCAGCGCTGCTAGTCTATCGGTCCCACCACTGACAGCAGATAAATAGTGAAAATCAGCGGCGGATAAGCAATGGCTGCTGTTATTGCTACCGATGCAGTTTTTATGTGTAAGCATGTTGCACATGTGGCAGGCGTTGTTTTCTTTTGATCCATTTGTTGCATAAATGGTTGCAATGTAGTGCAATACGCCATGGGTAGTGACTACTTTTTATTTATTACATTTTTCGCTATTTTTTCAATAATTTGATACTACTTTTATACTTTTTTCCGAATCTCTCAGCTTAAGTTGCATTACGTTTTTAATGCTTATAATTTTAGAGAGCCCAAACTGCATTGTTTTGCAGTCGGGTTAGTCGAAGCGACATCATCAGTTCGTCATATACAAACTTACCTTCCACCAGCTATGGTTTGTTCGCTTCATGGCCTCGATGCCGTTGACTTTGTTATACTCGTCATCGGAGTAATATACTCGTATGCATGTACATATGTATGCATTGTAAGTGCAGTGGAGGTATTACGAAATTCGCCCCTCAAGCACCGACTGCTCAGTATTTACTGGCAGCAAATAATGCCGTCATCTTGAAATAGTAGGCAAGCAGCAATTTTGTAATATACAAGTATTAAAAGTACGGAATGAAAAATTTGGAAGAAACTTAAAAAAATGTGAGCATAAAAACTATTAAAAAATTTTTAATATGTATAATAGGAAAAAAAAAAAAATATAAATAAAAATTGTGGCGTGATAAACTGGCTAAAAGTGTTGCTCGTAATGCTGTCGTAACTTATGCAATTTTAAAATGCTACTAGCGCGAAATGGGTGCGTAGTTTTATTGGTGCTGGTGTTGCTACTGCTGCTGACTAACAACTTACAAACAGCAATCTGCAAATAACCAACTTACAGCTTTTACAAATGCGCTAGACGCAGCGAGGGGTTACCCTAACAACTGTTACCTTGTATTTTTTTTGTTTTGTATCCAAATATATGAGCCTTACTCTATTTTCAACTACAAATATATGCATTTCTGCCACTTAGTAGAAACTTGCATTGCAATCGCATTCGTGCCCACTGCACGTGCCTGTTTTTTGCTGTTGCCCAACCATTAATTTGCTGACCATTGGCTAGTGGTGCTGCTTGATTTATTTAGTTGTATGAATATTCGCTATTTCTATATTTACGCTATTTTCATGCTTTCCTATGTTCCTACTTTGTTGCCGTTTTGGATTTGTGTCTTAAATGTTTGTTGCCTATTTTGTGTAAAATATTTTTATTATACGCCTCTTTGTGCTATGCAAATTTTTGCAGTTTTCTATTCGAATATTTGAATACTTGAAACGTTTTCCTTGAATAGCACACATGCGAAAATGATGTGCATATTAAGTAGATGGTGTCGAATACTGAGGAAACTTAACCTAAAATAGGCGGTTCTGCCAATGTTGCGCTGCAGATAGGAAAGGCTCCGCTTTATAGACAATATACCATATGTGGTCTCTTTTACATAATATCGGAAGCCTTAAACAGTGCCTCTACGTCGGTCTTGTTGGAGGGACTTGATTTAATCGGCGTAAATTTTGCCTTTGTATAAATGGATCGGTAATTTGTTGAATTGTGAATTGCAGTCAGTGCTACAGATGAGCCGAAGCTAATTGAATATACTATAGTGATGAGATATTATATAACGAAATAAAAAAAAAAAATTTTAGAAACAAAATTATGTAATTGTACTTAAATCTTATAACAAAAAAACAAGGGCTTAAATAAAGCTATAATCTCATGCCTGTTTCTTTCACCATGTTTAAGAAAGATTGTGAAAACGAGTGATATTATTGAATGTATGCCGACAAATATTATGTTGTTTGGACCGTGTGAATCCCAAGCAGCACGATCACCCTAGTGAAGTTTTATGTCGAAAAAATCCAGAATTTCCAAAAATTCGAACATTCTGGACAATTGACGTTGCGTTACCAATTTTTTTAAGTTTTGCGCACAGATTTACTGAAGCATGTGCTTCACACAGCTTTTTTGATGTACATTTTACGATAGGTAGAATAATATTGTAGTAACGCAATAATAAACTTTTTATTGGTATTGACTTTTCTCGACATAAAATAAAACAAGTGCTATCGCGCTGCTTTGGTGTTTTCATACCAATTTAGAGAAAGCGCGATTGCGCGGGGGATTCTTCAACAGTGTTTTTTCAGTAACCCCTGATACTCCTCGATTAATAATATTAAAAAAAAAAATTTTATTCAGATTAAAAACTTCAAAACTGGGATGAAAATTTGTTAATGTTTTCGAAATTTTGTTTAAAGTTTGAGAATTTCATTTAGGTATATGGTTTAGTCGAAAATGATCAATAATAAAACAAAACCAAAAAAATTCGTTTGAAGTCGCTTGCTTATGTCCGCAGAGATGAGCCAGGTTTTAGATCCATATAGGAATACCGATTTTACGCTGGTATTGAAAATTCTAAATTTTGCTCTTACTGATAGGATACGAGAGCGCCACAGTAGGTCTAGCTTATGGAGTGCAGTACGTGCTTTATAAATTTGTGCTCCCACATTAGACACTTCGGCACCATCTTTTGTTATTTGGTTACCGGAGTAACAGAACTCATCCGTATCTTCAATAATGAAGGCTTTTTCGTTTGTAATAAGCGTTTGTTTGTTGTTTTTATTCTTATAAGCTTGGTTTTTGTGAAGTTTATTTTAAGGTCGACTGCACGCGGATTTATATATTTCGAGTTGACGAAGTTTGGCGGTGGCATCAGCCAATGGGTGTGTCATAAAAACATTATAAATATTTAAAAAAATGCATTATGCCCTCAGATATGCTCTGTAAATGAAATGATAGCAGTTTTCGTTGTTATTAAATGGCTTTAAAATTCATGGATGGATTTAAAGCCAGTTTTATGTTTGTTCTATATGACCCGCTAGGTGTCGCTGCAATCAAGATGCATTGAAAAATCGTATTAATTCATTATGAAAACACATGAAAATATTTCTTTGTAAAAAATTTTAAAATAACCTAATAATCCTCGTAGAATAGAATAAAATAACTAGTGCGTCAATGAGAAACCAGTGTTAGAGTCGATTTAGGGCCCAGACAGTTTTTGCACATTCAAATATTATATATAGCGCTTTCGACTCTTACTCTCGATCCTTTATAAACTCTACTTTATATATTCTGTCAAAAACTATCGAGAATTGTTCATTTAAAAAGCGCGCGTTACACATTTTTTTTTTTTTTTTTTTTTTTGTGCTGAAATGTTGGTACAACTGTCCTCTATAGTGTCGCAGAGTGTGAGCGCCAACCGCAGGTGCGCTCTGCGATTTTCACTAGGGATAAAAATACCGAACAACGAATTTGTCTTAAATTTTATGCTTTGAACGAGATTTCGTGTGCCGAATCGTTGAAAATGTTGCAGAAAAACTATGGCGAGTGTGATTTATCAAAAACATGGGTCTACGATAGATGTAAGGCTTTTGCAGAGGGCTGAGAAGTCGTGGAAGATTTGCCTCGATCTGGTGGCCCATCAACGGATGAAAACGTCGACAAAGTCAGGGAAATGGAGCTGGAGAACTATCATTCAAGTGTATCACGAATCAATTCACAACATTTTACACCATCAATTCGGCATGAGACCCGTCGCTGCTCGACTAGTTCCAAGAGAGTTGAATTTCTTTAAAAAATTCATCGGAAGAAGGTGGCTGAAGACTTGCTTGAGCAAGTGAATTCGGACCCACCGTTTATCCATTTATCCAGCGCATCATAACAGGAGATAAGACGTGGGTATATGAGTTTGACATGCAAACCACTCAAGAGGCGGCTGAATGGCGCTATCCACATGCGCCGAATCCCAAAAACCACGTCAAAGTCGGTCAAATGTGAAAGTCATGCTACTCGTTTTCTTTGATTATCATATTGTTGTGCACTCGGAATTCGCTAAATAAAGAATATTATTTGGAAGTTATGCAACATTTGAGAGAGAATGTGCGTAGGAAACGGCCCAATTTGTGGAAAAAAAATCATGGATCTTGCACCATGATAATGCATCATCTCACAAGGTCCATATTGTGAAAATTTTTTTTGTCCAAAAACTGGACAAATATCATCGAACAACCACCGTCTACACCGGATTTAGCCCCCTGTGACTTTTTCCTTTTCCCAAAACTTATATTGTCACTCCGCGGACGCCGCTTTGAGTCGATAGAGGCCATTAAAGAGAATTGGCTAAAAGAGCTGAAGAAGATCTCTTCCAACGCCGAAGAAGATCTCTTCAAATGCTTCGATGATTGGAATAATCGTTGGCATTTGTGTATTGCTTCGCATTTAGCCTATTTTGAAGGCGACAAAATAAATTGTGATGATTAAACAATTATTTCGCGTTTTATTGAGCAAATTCCCGGTACTTTTTTGATAGAATATATGTGAAGGGGTTTTTAAACAAGAAATTTGTTGTTCGGTGAGAGTGAAAACACTCAAAAATAAGTTTTTGCGGGATCAACTTTTCTCAAAATCATCACCAGAATTCACAAAAATACTATATATTTTATATAATCAGTCTTATATTAAAGAAAAAAAAAACAGTAAAGTGAATTTTGTGGACCTATGAATCACTGAAAAGCCATTTGTTGTATCCCAACAATTACACTCGAACGCTCAAAAGTTTCCCTTCCGGTTTTTGTTTCACAGTCACCTGCACCTGACGTACTGAACGCATACTTCTGCGCCCTTCTCCTTTATGAGTTTGAGTAATAAATATTTGGATTCCGTCGTTTTAATTCATTTGCAGATTTCGCAGACTAGGGCTACACGGATCATTAAAAACTAAAATATCAATTTCAAGCAATCATCAATGCTTCACAGTAATCAGAATTTAATTCGCTACCTTCACTTATTATTTCCAGGTTAAAGTTTAGCAAATACTTACTGATGTTTTATTGGTTTTTTTGTAGGACCCAACCCACTTTAGTCCTTGTTTCTGTATGTTGTAAGAAATCGCATGTATTTCTCTTTATAAAAATACCATTTGCATGTCAAAACCTTTTGATCGTTTCCAATTTCTTGAGTGGTAAAATTAAATGTTGAGAAAATGTGAGAAAGGAAATGTTTGTTGTGTAATTTTTTTTTCTTTTCTGCTTTAATTTTAGGAGTTTCTATAGGTTTTTTATATGTGGATAGCGTTTTCTTTACTTTAATGCTTTTCTCTGTTTGCGATGCTGTAAATTTCTTCGTTAACGGTACATTACGTAAGCGACTGCTAGCAATTAAAATCCAACAATTGGCTAACTAACTAAAATCAGCTTCATTTTTAGAGCAATGAAAAGATTTCTCAGCTTTTGCCAAGAAATAGCGAAAAAAGCGAAGCAAAAAAAGACCATTAGCTCAAAATAGCCAAAATCATGAACAAGAAAGAGGTGGGTTTTATTTCCATGAAAGCACAGAAAAAATGTGTGTTCGTATACAGTGATGTGCGATTAAATAGAGTCGCACACTTGTTGACAGTTTTTAGTTTTATTGTTTGTTAGTTTTATTTTTTTCTAAATTCTAACAAGTAATGGACTTTCAAATTGGACACAATTTCAAAGGACCTCAATTTCAAAAATGGGTTTAAAAACTATACTATGAAACGGATATCAAACGAACGAGGAGATACCGCACTATTAAAAACATTTTTTTATTTACTTTTCGCCAGGAAAAATATAGATTTTTTATGGTTTCCTTTAGGTGTACTTTATTTCAAAGGTGTTAAGTACAACTATTTTTTTACGTGAACACAGAATTACTTTATAATATAGTTTCACGTGTTTACGACTTTTTGCTGGATAACAAAAAAAAGTTGATTTTTGTCGCACAGAGTAATATAAAAGTTCACTAATGTTTAGGAATAAAAAATATAATTTAGGTTTAAATATGGGAAGTTAGCAACACAGAATAATAATAAAAAAAATTTATAAAGACGACAGAAGCTACAGAAAAAACCGCCGAATAAAGTGTCTGTTAAAGACGCGCCTAAAACATGTAAAAATTAAGATTCTTTCACGTTTGACTCTTGACATGTATGTGAGAAATTACATTATTTAAATGTCCACCATCAGTACACACTACAGATAAAATCTGCCAAAAAGTAGATTCATGAATGCCTATTGAATGAATTAAAAAAATGAATTGAATGAATTTTTGGTCTTTGAGTCCTATTTCTATCCCCGATAGAACCAATTTCTTAAAATTTGATTTGATTTATCGTCATTTTTGGACGTTACTTTCCAAAGGCTTAGACTCGAACGCTCAAAGGTTTCCCTTGCCGGTGTTAGGTGTTAGATGTTTGAAGGATATGATTGAAAATCCTGTTAAAAATAAGATAAGACCATTTACATAAATTATAAGTTCAAGCATAAAATAAAAGGAAAAAGTATTATATAATGATCACGTTTCCGAAAAGGCAAAAGCTGCGTCACTTTACAAGAACCCTCTCCTAACATCTTCAGCAATATTGTTTGGATTTTGAGGCCTCTACAATGCGAACAAGAAATTTCCATTCCAAGCCATTCTTTCTGTTACAAGGATACTTTTAAAACGAAAATTAATTTATTTACTTCCTACCAAAACGGGTCCTTGTGTACTGAGACTCGTGGTTCATAATGATGTGGGAATATTTACCATACGTTGAAATAATCGGGTTGTAGCTTCGATAAACACTTTTCAAAACTTAAATAGGTCTAATACTCGTACTTATAATAATACTCTAAGTAATAATAGTGGTTTTAAAAGTCAAACATCAATTCAATAAGGACGAGCTGTGGGTACTTACGAAGACGTCAGTGGAGAATGGCATGACATGCCAATAATTGATGAATTCAATGCATTTTGCGTTTTGGGTGTTGTCAAAAATAACGGCCACTCCATTAAATATTGAGCTTTAATATTATTGTTAACTGTGTCATTTGTTTAGTAAACTCATGCGGATTTTATTTTTCAGAACTTTGGGCTATTACAATGAATTTAATCGATAGAAAGAGATGAATTCAAGATGTTTTTTTTAGCCACGGATATTTCAAGTAGTTCCAAAGCCACTGAACTACATATATACGTTTTTGAAAGGATAAGGGGACTAAATTTTTTTTTCTTGGAATGATAAATGATTTAGTTTTAACGCTCACTTGATTAACTCACTGATAAAAACCACCAAACTTAAAGAACTTAGCAAAGATGGTTCAAGTTGAGACAACAATCGCTGCTAAAATAGTAAATATCAGTTGTTGCTGTTTTTAAGAATAAATAACCAACTGCCATTAATACTTTTAGATCTCTTGCCCCATGAAATTAACTACAGAATGTATTCTTTAAGTTGTGACAGCATAAACATTCCCCATACATATACGGTGAATGCTGCTGGAGTGACAGTCTTTGACCGGATATAAATCCGGGTCATTTCGCACCCTGTATATTTCTTTAATATGCATCATCGCATTTATTTTCAAGTATCCTTTGAAAGTCCCATTTCTGCCTAGAAATAATAAATTTACTACTTTGACCAAGAAGGCCCTATTTCAATGCACACCACTGTATATGAATAGCAACGAAGAAGATTGAGTTTTTGTGGCCGATAGCAGGCATTTAAAGAAGTTACCACAAAAAACAATCTAACAACTGTTTAGCACGGCAAAAAATTAAACACTTCTGTTTATGCTTTTTTATATGCTTGATTTCTATCTGCTCAAATGCTCTCTGAGTTGGTAATAAAAGTGATCAAAAGAAAACGAATAATAGTAAAAAAAGTTTGCTCTGAAAAATTGACGCCATTCGCCAATAAAAGATCAAAAAAGCAGTGAGCTTCAAGTTACCGGTAGAGTAGTTAGAAAATGGCTGAAGCAGCGTGGAAACGTCAATAAACCAGATGATGAGCAGTGAAAACAACCGCAAATAAATCCTTAACAACAGCCAGTAGTCAGCAACAGCGAATTGCGTACAGCGACGAGCTGCGTTGAATTCGTAGCTGACTGATTGTTCATCTATGTACTTTCTGCTACCCGTTTGCTGCCAATTGGCTCATTCGCGCCGCTTGGTGTTTCCAACTTTCTCTACCTCTACAAAGTTTACGCTACTAACGTGCTTTATTAGGTTTTGATAAATATAATATTAAAAACAAAAAAAAAACAATAGAAGAATGTTCGTGCGGCCGGCGACTTTTGGCGTTTATCGCTTGAACACACGTCTGCTTTTCACACATTTTCTTTTTTATTTCCACTGAAATTCTTCCCGTTTTTTTGTTTTAATTGTTCTTTTTAGGCGTGCGAAATGCCGAAATTCTAATGTGGCAGCTTGCCTGTTCAAGTTGGATATACGCACGCCATTTGTTTGTGCACAATACTTATAACATCAATGCGCTTGGCGTTTTGGCCGTGCGCCAAATTGTTCGTCTCCAATATTCGCCGCTTGTCCATTGCAAAAAGTGTTAATCACGTTTTGCTAGAAATATATTGTAATGCTCGATTATTTGTTGCCGATGGTGGTTTTGTAATAATTTCTGGCCACTTTTGCTTTAGTGGTTCACTACGAAAAATTCACAGATCGCTGCGAGAATGCTGGGATAGTGGTAGATAAATGAAGGCAAAAACACATTGTTTTATATGAAATTATTAAAATAGATTTTTATTAATACATAAAAAAAAAATGTTTCTCAAATCTAACTTCAATTCGGTTGCAAAAGATGCAAAGAACACTTGCACAGCGGCTTTATATTCAAAAAAGCATGCAGACAGTGAAGAATGTAAGGAAGAGAATAAAAAACTGATTATTGATATTGGTATATCACAGGAAAAACTTTTGTTAAGTTCGAAAAATTCATCTGAATCTTCGTCAGACGGGTCTTCAGTAACACCTACTGAGATCTACCTTTCTCTTATAGTACTTCTTTTGGCAAACATTGCTAATCGATAATTTTTCACATACGCTCTGCCAGAAAAGTATCAGGAATTAGTCAATAAAATAAAATGTTTTTTTTTGCATCGAATATTGCTGCAATTCGGAATCGATTTCAGTTCTCGTTGCGAATTTCCTTTTTATATTTATATTTAACACCCCCCTCTCTCTGAATCCCACCTGTAGAAACGGCATGCTTCCTAGGCCTACCATTAGATGAGTTAGACGATGACGTACGGTGAGTACAATTCACTGGCAGGGCCTGGGTATTTTAAGTGATCCCGGTACTTGTTGGGCATAATGCTGTAGTATATGAATCTTGTATGTGCATATGTGCTTTTATTCAGTCACACTGACTCTCAGGCGGATCAGCACTGTTGCATCATCATTTCATTGTCACAATTCAACAACTTTTGGTACTTGACAACTTGACTTATCTATCAAAAAAAGAGAGACAAATCTAATGATTCGCCATTTGGCAGTCCTACACAAATACACAAGTAGCAGTGCATATTAGTAATTGAATGTATGTATTGGTAGTAAATATTAGCGTTGTCGTAAGTTACATGAGCCCATAAGTTACTGCCGTTTGGCATTGTTGGCTGACTGGCGCTATGTAACCCCAATGCCAGTGCCTTGTATTGCATACCGACCGGTGAGTTTAGGCGTCTCAATAACTTGTTGACTGTTTGTCAAAATTTCAATGATCATAGTGATGTATTGACAAGTTGACTGACACTTTTGATGCTACAGCAATTTTTTTACAATCTTGTCATTTATAATTTTTTGTTTTTGGGAAAGTTGGTTTGCATGGATCTGCAGCAACAAACGCAAATGATGGATGGTGTGATCGTGAAAAGAGGGTGGGTAGTGCAGTGTTTGTATGCAAGATCACTGATTGAGCCAAGTAGAATGACTAAAAACTTTAATCTATACATAGTCTTGACTGGTATTGCAAAATATCTGCCGTTGACTGTTGTTACTGACCTCGCTACAAAGTCTCCAAATGCATGCATTAGCTCATTTTTTGTAATTTGTTAAGTTTAAGTGCAGACAAAATGCCATAAGTGTTTGCTTTATGTTTTTCTTTTCGTTATTTATTGTTACTTTATTATATTGCTGCTTGTGTAATATGTTGGCTAAAAACTGGCAATCTTCGTAACAGCTGTGCCTGCTGATCATCAACGAAACGATCTATCACCAAGCATTAAGGTGACCTTCCTGGCCATCTCAGTTGTTCATTCGGCTTTTTTTGAGCATACAAGCTTACCACAAATGCCACAATTTAACTATATAAAGAGTGATCCATTATGACCAGTTTCTTTAAATTTTTTTGTATCGGTCATAAAGTGTTGTTGTTTGACTGCTGCCATCTGTGCGGATTCAGGTTATTCGTAATAAAAATATAGGTATGGGGAATATCGTCTACTGAAATAGTTATAGTTTTGTGAGGGCAGTTGGGAAGTCGTTATTATTCGCTTTTTTAAAGAAAGAGTGTCTGCTGATAACTCAAGCACAACTCCTATACTGTAAGAGGAGACTCCTCGACAATTTATCAATATCAAAACAAAAAGTCCAAGGATTTAATTTTGGCAATTGTTTCTTTAAGTTATATTAATTTATTTTCGTTTTTCTTAATTTTTTCTACTGGATTAACAGTATATTATTCTTTGCGATTAGTTTACTATTATAAATAATATTATAAAATTGTGATTTTTGAAATATATTTAGAGGTAAGGGTAGGTGGTTTTAATGGAACACCCTTTGTGCACTCTTAGGCGTGTTTTTAGTTTATTTGTATTGCTTAACCAATCATGTAATTTGATCGCCAAGCTTTGGGATTATATTTAACCGAAGCGGCAACTACGGCTAACTGCAAGCCACTACAAATTTTCAGCGTAATGCCCGAGAGGAGTAGGAGTTGTTTGTTTGCAGAGTGAATTAGGTATACGAGTACTGTGCTTTGGGTGGGAAGTTAACTAAAAGTAATTTTTAAAAACTTTTCATATCTGTGTTGTTTTATAAATTTTATAAAGACTGAATGGAAGCTCTAAAAATATATTGTATTTATAAAAAGTTTACTGATAAACGAGTTTACTGATAACATATTTTTCTCTCTATTTTTAGGTAAGTGATTCCCAATTGTCATTCACTATTTGGTCAACTGTTTTGGTAAGATTTTGAGATATTTGACTATTCGCCAACCACCTACGAATAAAATAATAATCAGCTCTGAGTAGTGAATAAACTCGATGCGCGCAAGAAAAAATCAATAAAAAAAAAGTTCGGAAAATAGAAAAATGGACAAGTAATTTTTAAATATTTCTTTTTTTTTCATTTGCGATTCTACTTACTACTAAGTAAATACCAGCCAATGTACAAACGACTTTAATTAACCAGAAAAATGGCGAGTCATAGCGGCTAATATCTAATTAATTTTTCAAACGAAAAATGTTTCCATTTTGCGAATAATTTAAGCGAGAATTGTCTGAAGATTTAAGAATTGTATTGAAGTAAATATTTGTTAATATTTTCGTTTCATGTATTGCGCGTGTTAAAAAAAATTACAACATAAATTATTTACTCTTAGTGACTGAACTCAATGTCATCATAGTGAGTGAAACCCATCACTGAGTTTTAATTTGCCCTACCAACACAAAAATCATAACTCGCCTGCCCGCGAAGGATTAGTTTTGATTAGTAGCGATTAGGAAAAGCGAGATTATTCACGGGTCCACGAATTGTTTGAAGTTCCTGAAGGGGATTAGAGGATATCCCTATCCAAACATAGGGAAATCTTAAATCTCCCCTTTTTCGTCTAGCTGATCAATGTAGAGTTTTGCGAGTGGAGCTGAAGCCAGCTGAATCATTAGAGGGAACGTCGCTGACTTCAAAAACACATTTAAAATTAAGTTGATGAAACTAATGATGACAAGTTAGGCTCGAATTGTTAAATAAAATACAAAAAATTAAAATTTTTATTGCCGCTTTCGAAGTAGATCTCATCAAGTGCTATACAATTATGCCATCACTTGACCGAATCCTCCATATATTGATCGTAGGCTAATTGAGGTGCGGCCTTCAGTCCTTTCTGCGAAGTTTCTTTTATGGCTTCAGATTATTCATTAGGCCTTCCTCGAAGTGGTAACTTTAGCTTCGGGAGCAAGATATAGTCACACGGGGTATTGTCAAAAAAGTTCGGTGCTTGGTTGATTACATTCGTTGAGTTTTAGGCCAAAAACACTTGCACAATGATGGCTTTGTGCGGTGGGTCGTTATCGGGGTGCAATATCCATGCATTGGTTTAAGTGACCATTTTCGGCGAACAGTCCCTCGCAAATGTCTAAATAGTATTCGCTATTCTCTATTTCTCCCTCTGGAAGAAATTCGGGGTGCTTCATATCACTTAATCGAAGAAAACTGTCTGCATGGCTTTGATTTTTGAACGACTTTTACGGGGTTTTTGCGATTCTGCACGTTTTTGAGGCACCATTGCGATAACTGTTGACTTGTTTGCATGTCATACTTATGAAGTTATGTCTCGTCACCACTTATAATTTGTTTCATGACGGCGAGGTCAGAAGAAGCTTAGGAAATCATGTCTTACTTTATTTAATACTTGAAATCCTATATTTTATCTTGCGGTTTGTTGCATTGTGCTTACTTATGTTTTCTACCGTTGCTAATCGCAGCTAAAAATATCAACTTAGTACCCAATCACTGCTTTTGGTCCAATCCCAGGCATGGTTCAGTAAACCGCTTCTTTGTACTTCCCTCTGTGCAGAGCAAGTAAGAGTTGGATGGCCACCGGGAAAACCCACAAAAATACTGCATGTATTAACTAAAAATTGCCATCTGTGGCTAGGTCTCTTTTAGTTACTATTAATATTAACAATTTTACCATCGGTTGCGGCTGTTGTGTCGTCTCGATTGCAGCAGCAGCATACCAAGTACTTATCTAGCACTTGTCCAACCTGCCATGTTGTCGTGTATTTTATGACGACCTTGATGTCGGCGACTAACAACTGGCGACATGTCGCCGCACACATGTTGACACACACTGCAATGCCATCGGTAGCAACATGTCGTTGTCACGACAATACTGCGTTTCATGTGTTGCTGCCTCTTTACTTGCTGCAGGCGGCACCTGTTTGGCCACAACGAAACATACTGGCTGGCTTGCCTGGCTTGTCTGGCTAATTCTACAATACACGCTCATATACTTGTAATAGACTTGCGTGTTGCGCGTATACTAATGTGCATGTGTATTTGTGTTGGCATTTGTTCACTCAAATGTCGACAACTGCAGCTGTTGTCGACAGCTCAGTGCTGCAACCTAAAACGCAATATCTGATGATGAGTGTACCGATGAAGTCGATGCTGCGGCAGTAGCACGCTGAGCATGATGACGTTTCGGCAAATGATGCGATTGTGAGTCGCGGTGATGACGTTAGCTTTTCTCATGCATTTTCGCGTTATATTTGGGTCGCACTTAGAGCTCTATACATACATACATGCAGATGTACAACCATACTTTCCACACTTGCGAACATAAAAGTGGTATCCCAAAAAAATCCATTATTTTTAAGTTAATAGTTTTGCGGAAATGGTTTTTTAATTCTGGTGTGGTCTTTCGATTTTTTTTTGTCGTTTTTATCACTTCTGAGGAAAGAAAAATGTTTTTGAACAAAACATTGTTTGGTTTTCTATTCTTTCTTCATATTGCAAAGTTTCTTCGACATATTGCACTTTTTACTATATTTTTACTATTTTTTAATTTGAATTTTGGAAAGGATTTAGAGGATGCAGTTTTATAGTTCAGAGAATTTTGCCTTAATGAAGTGGAAATTTGAAGCGACTCAAAAATGAGTTTTGTGTTGATTTTTGTAAATTTGTTTTTTGGTCTATAAAAAATTTTCGCGTATTTGTTATATGGAAGAAAGAAACAGTTCGAGACACTTTACACTGGCACAATATTATATCAAAATTGTATAAGCCGCAAAACTGCATACACAAAAGTTTTCTGATTAAAAAACTGGGGTACATAATAAAATCACAAAGAAGAAATGTTTTAATAATTATATGAACTAAATATTTAAAAATTATTTTGTTATGCTGATTATCCGAATTTAAATCATTCTGTTTAAATAATATGAAAAAATATTTACTGTAAGTATTTTTTTGTTGATATCAAAACAAAATATCAGAAAGAATTTCATTTCGTTGTTTTGAGAAAATATCCTCAGTTTCAATAATAAAAGGTTTGCTCCGGAAACAACTTTCTCGTTCCTTCAAATCGGCTCCCTCAGCAAGATACTAAGTTGTTAACTCTAGAAATTTTGAGTAAATGTGGGGGAAAAGTAAAATTTGTAGGACTAACAATTTGTTTTCAAAAGGGTGTGCCTATGAGCAAGAACGCGTTCAGGGGCTTGTGCCGGTATCCCCAGCACCAGTATAATATGGAATGCGTCCTGATATACAGCTTAAGTCAGCATATCAAACTGGATATTTTTGTGCTTATGTGCGCGAAAGTTAGCATTTTTCACAATGCAAACCCGATCCATTTCAAATATAGGTTGCGAAAATATTTTCTAGGTTGCTTTGAAAATACATACAGTTGCGGACAAAACTCTCCGTACGACCCCTTTTTCCTTAATTTCTCCCGATCTAAAGCATTTAAAAGAAATGTAATGATGCAGTTTTGTTTTAAGTCTAATTATATAACAAATGTAAAAAAAAAATATTTTCAGTACTTACTTTAAAAGTTATTCACGGAAAACCAAAAAAAAGGTACTGACTGCTAAGTTTTCAAGCTCCTCCACCGAGATATTCTGCCATTCCTCCAGCAACTTCTCTTTGAGGATTGAAGCACTAGTAATAGAGTGCTTCCGAATCTTTCGCTCCAAAATTTCCCAAACATGCTCAATAATGTTTAAGTCCGGGTTTTGTGGAGGTGAATATAGTTGCCGTGGAGCATAATACAGCAGCTAGTCCTTGACGATTTGCGCAGTATGCTTCGGGTCATTATCTTGCTGGAAGATCCAGCTCGAGTCTAGGCCTAATTTGTCCACGGATGGCATCAGGTTTTGTTCCAAAATGGTTTTGTGTTGAAAGCAATCCACATTTCCTTCAATGAAAACGAGGTTTCCAACTCCTGTGGCTGAAACTGCTCCACAAACCATGACCCTGCCACCACCATGCTTAACAGTCGGAATCAGATTCTTAGGATCCATGGCAGTGTTTGGTTTTCTCCAAACTTTGGCTTTGCCGTCGCATCCAAATATGTTGTATTTGGACTCATCAGTGAATAAAACAAAGTTCTATTCCCTTATTAAGGTGCTTTTTTGCACACTCCAGACGAAGCTTTCGGTTTTTCTCACTTATAAGGGGCTTCTTGCGAGGAGTTCTGCAGTTGTAGCCTTCATTATTAAGGGCCCTGCTTATTGTACGTGGGTGGACAACAATTTGATACCTCACGCTACCTCCTGGGCCAAATCAGTAGCATGTATTTTCGGATTCTGATTCACTGCTTTGCGAATAAAGGATACTTCTCTCCGGTTGAGCTTCTTGGGCCGGCCACTACACGGCTTACTCTCCAGAGAATTGGATGTTTCAAAGTTTTTACAAATAGTTTGTACCGTAGACATGCTTAAATGCAATAAATCAGCTATTTCACTAAGGATTTCATATTACTTCTGTACTCAACAACTAATTTTCTCAAATCAGTAGAGATTTCTTTGCGAAGCGACATTATTCCGATCGTACACTTTTTCAAAAGACAGAATGCCATAAATTTTAAAAAGAATGCAAAGTAGAACCACAAAATAAAATAAACGGTGCTTTACAGTTAAGTTTTCGCGGAAAAGAAGAGCAAAATAAGTGTCTTAATATAAAGTATATACATTTTTGTCAGTGCCTTTTTTTTTTGGTTTTTCGTGAATAACTTTTAAAGTAAATACTGAAAATCATTTTTTCTTTTACATTTGTTATATAATTAGACTTAAATCAAAACTGCATCATAACATTTCTTTTAAATGCTTTAGATCGGGAGAAATAAAGAAACGGAGAGTTTTGTCCGCAACTGTAAGTTACCGACAAGAGCTAATTTTTATTATTAAACACAGCCGGTAACATCCGTGAAAACGCGCAATCTAATAAAACTGAGCGGTTTTGCGTAAGTGACACATTAGTGGAGAATTTTAAAAAATTTTCTTTCTGATGATGAGGTGATTTTAAAGGGACGCGCGTTTTGCAACGAGCTACAACAGGAGGAAGAGTTGGATAGTTTCCACAAGGCCGCGATCGAAGACGCACAGAAAGGGATCCGCCGTCTCATCCTCCTCTCTACATACTGGGCAAAGTGCACTGTCTCGGATGCCCACCTTTTCCATGTGCTTTGCCCATAGAAAGTGGCCCGTCATCAGTCCAACCAGCCTCCTACAGTCCCCTCTGGTGACAGGAGGAACTGCGACAGTCGGTCGGACATGACAGGTAACATCAGTTTTGTCCATCTTTTTGAATGCTAATTGCGTGTGCGGAGCGCGGAAATACCAGAGCCAACGTCAAAAAGTTTTTCTTTTTTTTTTTTTCAAAACAAGAATACATATATCAATTAATTAAAAATCAAATCAGTTCGAAATAAAAATATTTATTAGGCCTTTTAACCCATTACAGCATAACGTTCGATATATCGGACATGAGTTAAATTAAATTTCTATCAAGCAAGTGTGATGTGAAGGTGGCTTCTAAGGTTGTAATCGAAAGAAAACTATTTCTTCAACAATGGCAACCCTTCATTTGTCGACCCATCGCAAAGAGTTCCCGTTATTTTAAACTTTTCAGTATGGCGGATTGCAAGCAGACTTTTTCGCGTAAAGGGTAAAATATTTTTTTATATTTTTTTGGTATATTTTTAGCAAACAATTTTAGTGACAAGTGTTTATTAATGCATAAGTGTGTTAGTAAGCAAAACATAAAAAATTCTGAAGTTTGCTTCATTATCAAACATTTACTGTAGTATTTAGTTGTGGCGTCCGATATATCGAACCTTATGCATAGCAGGCTCTAAGTGGTTTGGTTTTTTGCGTTTTCCAGATTGACTGTAGATGAAATTTTGAGCCTTTTGGAGAGCGATGATGGAAATATTAACAAAGAAAATTCCAAATTTTTCTTGCACAGAATTCAGCCAACGAATACCATCAGAAGAAGCTTTTAACTGTAAGACTCCTACAAACTTTTTTAAATTGTTTTTCAATCAGGAATTGATCAAACAAATTGTGGACCAAAGTAATATTTACGCTGGGCAGAAGAATAAACAGCTGATGGTTACTGAAGATGAAATTTATGTCATTTTGGGAGGAATGATACTTTCAGGTAACGCTAAGTTACCAAATAAACGACTTTATTTTTCCAGAGACAACGATGTTCCAAAACTTCTTTCCGAAAATATAAGGTGTAACAGGTTTGAATCAACCTGTCGCTGGAAAGATAACAATGTAGTTACGGTTGCAACCAATTTCGAAAACATGACAATGACAACTGTCACGCGGTGGTCACACGTGAATAAAGCAAAAATTGCACTCCCTCAACCGTCTTTAATTTTTAACTATAATAAGTATATGGGTGGAGTAGATAAATGCGATCAGGCGATTGCAAATTTGCGTACAAGGATGCGGATAAGGAAATGGTGGTGGCCAATTTTTGCCTATTGTCGAACGCCGTTGTGCAAATAAGTGTGGTGGGAAATCAAAATACAAATGCCAAAAATGTGAAAAAGGCCTCCATCCTAAGTGTTTCATGGAGTATCATGTGGAGCCCAATACCTAAATATATTTTATATATAATTAATTTACTTGTATTTCTTCATTTTCAGTAATATTTTAATAAATTTTTATAGGAGCATTCGGTTTCTTTTATTTCTCATGAGATAGCTTGAGGTGCCGGTATGCATAACGTTCGATAAATCGGACGGCTTGTTTACAACAAACTACAGAAAAATGTGTAACTTTTCTTTCACCACTCGATTTATGTGATCTCCATAACCCGAAATTTTCACAGAAATTCATTATAAGTATAAGGACAAACTTTATGCAGTAATGGGTTAATATAATAATAAATAACTGAAGAAAATTCGTTATATTTTTTATGCTAAATTCTTGCTTGAAATCTTGGTGTTTTATGCCGTTGTATGTAGTCATATGCCAAATCAAGTGCGAGTTTGCGTAAGAATGTTTGAAATGTTGAATGAAAGAAATGAAAGAATGTTTATTTCCATGGGACCAAAATTTTCTTCTTGCCGCTTTCGGTCATTTTCTTAGCACACTTTTACTTTCACGGCGATTGCGCAACTATCTGTTAAAACGTTAATGAATGTTAAACATATTTGCCAGTTTCTATAATCCTGTAGATACAATCATACTAGATGTGCATATTTTTATGCTCGCTGCTGCACTTGGGGTTTTTCTGTGGTGCGTAATTCGAATGTAAAAATGTTTGTGGCTAAATTTAGTTTTTGATTTCCGCTAACCGCATTTGGCAGCTCGGTTAGAGGAAGCTGTGACCGGCCACACGTCAACGACAGCCAGCTGCCAATAGCTGCGGTAGCTTTTCCTTTTTCACGCATCGTAATCATAATTTTTAAGAAAATTTATGAACGCGTTTATTTTCCCCGTTTACAGCAAGTCAACAGTACATTTGTTTTACGTTTGTGTGAGATTTTATTTCCACATGACTGACAGACACCAGCTTTTGTCGATCCATCGAATTGGCCCATTTATTTATTGCACTCATGTTCATACGATTTTAATGTAATGGTTCTGTCTGTGCATGTATACTGTATGTGGGTCTGTGTTTGTTTCAGTTTTCTTGCGCGCTAGAAATGCTTCCACCGACTCTGGCGCGTGAAAGTGCGCGAAAACTAAAATTATCTGCCACATGCCACATGCCACAAATTACACTTGCATTGGATAAATTTCTAACTCATATGCGCATGTACATATGTCGAAGTGTACGTTTTTTTTGCTGTGAATGTTTAAGCCACATCCGCGCCTAAAACTAATACCACTAATTTCTTTATTTCACTTTTTTGCTTAGATATATGCACATATTTTCTCATTAGTTTCATTAATTTGATTTTGTGTTGCTTTACTGCGTTGAAAGTGGCCGCACAGGTAGCGAGTAGTAAATTTTATGGGGCATGACACAAAAACTGGCGCATCCACACTTGTATCTATGTTTCTATTTTATATGCCTGTGAATATTTTATTTTATTTGTGTCTGCTGTGAAAATTATTTAGTTTTTTATTTTTGTTTTATATCCTTATCTTATATTTTATTTTTTCTCGCTATGGTTTTTATTCTACTTCGTTTTATTTTATTGTGCTTGTTTTAATTAAATGAAATTAAGTTTGTTTTATTTTATTTATTTGTATTTTAGTTTAATTCTTTGTATTAGTATTTCTACTAACTTGAATTATCTTGCTCGATTTATTTTTATATCATTAATATAAAATGTTGTTCTTATTTTATTATTATAATGATTTTTTAATTATTTATTTTAATTTAATTTAACTCTTAATTAAATTTAATGTAAATTTATTTTTTTATTTTTATTTATTTATTTTTAATTTCATTTTGTATTATTTTTTAAGTTAGTTTTTATTGTTTAAACTAACAAGTTTTATTAGTTTTAATTTTAGTTTTTCTAACTGTATTTAACTTGACTTCATTTAATTTGTTTTTAATTTTATTAAATTAAATATTTCATGTTTTAGTTTGCTAAACTTTTTTATGTTTAGATTTTTTAAATTAATAGTTTTTTATTATTGTATTTTATTCCATCTTTTTTTATTTAATTGCGGCTGCCGTAGCCGAATGGTTTAGTGAGTGACTACCATTCGGAGTACGTAGGTTCGAATCTCCGTGCATGAAACACCAAAATGAAGACAAACATTTTTCTAATAGCGGTCGCCCCTCGGCGGAAATAGCAAACCTCCGGGTGTATTTATGCCTTGGAAAAGCTTCTTAATAAAAAATATCTGCCGTTCCGAGTCGGCTTAAAACTGTAGGTCGCTCCATTTGTGGAACAACATCATGACGCACGCCACAAATATGAGGAGGAGCTCGGCCAAATAGTTTCTACTAACTTGAAATAAATATAATTCCTTTTATTTTACTATTATTTTTCAAACTTAATATATTTTGCTTTATATTGTTTAATTAATTTTCATTTTATTTAAATTAAAATAATAGTTTCTTACTAGCTTTAATAAACTTGGCTTCATTTTATTTTATTTAATGTTTTTTATTTAATTTTTATTTTATGTTAAATGTCTTTATTTTTATAATTTATTTAATTTTAGTTTAAATTTATCTTATTTTAAATTTGATTTAATTTTATTTTGTTTGTGGGGTCTTTACAATAAGCATCACCCCCGATAAATTATGAGTACAACGGCTCTGCACCGTCAATGCCAGATTGACACTCAAGTGTCAACTACATCTTCCGGTTTTTAACGTTTTGTCTTTTATAACCAGCTAGTGATCGCTTACTCTAATCGGCTATATGCTCTATTTCATTTTTTTTATTCGAATTTTTTTCTGTTAACTTGACTTCATTTTATTTTATTTAAATTTCGATCATTTTGTTTGATATTTTTTTGAATATTATATTTTTTATTTTAATGCATTTTATTTTGTTCTATTATATTTATTTTATTTTAAATTTTTTTATTTTATGCCACTTATTTTATTTCATTTTTTTATTTTCTTTAATTTGTTTTATTCCTCATAATTTTATTACAATAATTATTTTGTTTTATATTTTTTTGAATATTATATATTTTTTATTTTAATGTATCTTATTTCGTTCTATTTAAATTTATTTTATTTTATATTTTGTTTAATTTGTTTTTTTATTCCTCATAATTTTATTTTATTTAATTTTATTCCACTTATTTTTATCTTTAATTTAGTTTATTTTATTTGTTATTATTTTTAATACTGTTTTTATACTGGCCTTTCCAATCTTGATTTAATTTAATTTATTTTGTTTTGTATTATTTTATTTTATGCTTTGTTATAATAGTTAGTTTTTGTTTTACTAACTGTATTTAAGTTGAGGTATTTTATTTGACATATTTAAAATATCCAAGCAGGCATTTCTAGTTGAAGTTTTACCTCATTTGAATTTAATTTATTTTATGTTATCTTGTGTGTTGGTAATTTTCTATGGGATTTGTCACACCACAAATGCTTCAATGTTCCTCAAATCATGCTCACACAAATGCTTGCACTTACAACAGTTTTACAGTTGTCTTTATCTCGTCGCCAGTACTATCTATCTGTCAAAGTGGTGTAATTTTATCAGCAAATCAACAGTAAATGCGCATCGGCAAAATTTTATGGAATTTATAATCGGGTTGAGTACTTAGGCTAAAGAGGTGTTTTGCACGTGCGTATGTGTTTTACTACCTTGGGGGAAAAGATGTTGAATACAGAAGAAGGACTTATTGACAAGTTTTGGCAGTTTACTTGTTTCTAATTTAATTTTAATAACTTTTTTTATAAAAATGTACCTCATTCTACTACAAAAACCATATATTTTGGAACTTTGTGCAAATTATAAAAAATCAATAAGTTTTCATCTAAATTTCACGCTTTTAATCAGAAACGGCGGCCGCCGAGGCCGAATGGGCTGGTGCGTGACTACGAGGGGTGCCTTTTATACGTCGGGATTTGGCAACCCTGGTGTTGCAATCTGGCAACTGACAGCTGTATCACAAAGTTTGACATTTTTTGGCTTTTACGTACTCAGAACGTATTGAAATACCAGCGCTATTTGTGTTATTTACAGTAACTTAAAAGATTTATCTCGGTCCAAAAATGGAATTAAATTGTGAACATTTTCGTGCGATTATTTTTTACAACTTTCGACGTGGATTAACTCAGCAACATTGCACGTGGATTAACTCAGCAATCTTAGGCATTAGTGGGACCAGCATACATTCAATATTGCATAAACATTTGACTGTCAAAAAAATTTTTTCGCGTTGGATCCCATACAATTTGTCAATCGCTCAAAAAAAGGCTTGTGTCGATTGGGCGAAGGAAATGCTCAAAAAATACGATCGCGGGGCTTCGAAACATGTGAATGACATCGCGACAGGTGATGAATCATGGATTTACGTGTATGAGCCCGAAAGTAAACAGCAGTCGACTGTATGGGTGTTTCAAGATGAGCCAAATCCAACAAAAGTTGTTCGCGCACGAAGCACTTCCAAGCAAATGGTCGCCTGTTTTTTCGGAAAAACTGGACATGTCGCAACCGTACCACTAGAACAACGCAGAACAGTAAATTCTGAGTGGTACACAACCATTTGTTTCCCAGTTGTCTTCCAAGAAATTAGAAAAACCCATCGCCAAAGACGGATCACTCTTCACCAGGACAATGCGAGCTCTCACACATCGGCTCAAACAACTGCATTTTTGAGCAGCCAAAACATCGAATTAATGGGTCATCCGCCGTATAGTCCTGACTTGGCACCGAATGACTTCTTTTTATTCCCCTACGTAAAACCCAAACTGAGAGGTCAACGTTTTTCGACACCTTAAGAAGCGGTTGCGGCATTCAAAATGCATGTTTTGGAGGTACCTCATTCAGAGTGGCAAAAGTGCTTCGACAATTGGTTCAAACGCATGCAAAAGTGTATAGATCTTCATGGAGAATATTTTGAAAACAATAAAGTGATTTTCGATGATTAAAATTTGTTTTTGTTCTCTAATCCCGACATATAAAAGGCACCCCTCGTACCATTCGAAATTCAGAGAGAGAACGTCGGTTCGAATCTCGGTGAAAGATCAAAAAATTAAGAAAAAGTTTTTTCTAAAAGCGGTCGCCTCTCGGTAGACAATGGCAAAGTGTATTTCTGCCATGAAAAAGCTCCTCATAAAAAAATATCTGCCCTTCGGAGTCGGCTTGAAACTGTAGATCCCTCCATATGTGGAACAACATCAAGACGCACAACACAAATAGGAGTAGGAGCTCGGTCAAACACCAAAAAAGGGTGTTCGCGCCAATTATATGTATATATATAGTCAGAATTTAAGTATGCAGTTTTTTAGTCCATTATATTTTAGTATAATAAAGTGTAATCTTGAGCTTCCTGAAAAGTCCTATTGATCACAATACTTTTGGAGTACTATTATTCCATATAAAATACTTGCGAACATGTGCTTGAAAGTAAAATTTTACACTAAAGGTTTTCTAAAGATTCTGATGTAATCGTTGAATGTTTTGATAATTTTTTTTGAATTTTCTTAAATTTTTATGACTTTTGGTCAAGAAGTCTGGAGCTCTGATTTATACGGCTTTTGTTATACAAATAACCCCGTTTTTATAAAAAAATTTAGCTTCAAAAATATTGCGAATATTGCAAAAAGGTACAGTGACTTAATTATGTGAGTTCAAATGTACATACATAAAGTTGCAATACAAGTTTATATTAGGAAGAAATTTCTTGATAGTGACACATGACTCACCCCAAGTAAGAGTAATGGCTATAATATCAAATTTAAATAAAAAAATAAAAATTAATATTAAATGTGTTTTCCGCTCTTGATAACCAAAAGCGTTGGCGTCTTAATAAGTTTACTGTTCAGACAACCACAACCATCAGTCGATTCATATTGTTAATATACTCGTATATAATATACACTTTTCATTTGATCCATAAATATTATTGTGCAAATAAATTAAATTTTATCGTGTTTGTTGACGCTTACTGATTTTTTTCTGTTTATTGGCCTCTGGTGACGGTCAAGCATTGTTTGACAAGAACTTTATATGTGTGCGTGTCGGGTTCTTGACGCTAATATCTAAAATTTTTGATTTTTACCGACAACAAGTATGTATGACACGACGCCACCCGACTGCACTAACACATACAAAGCTCAGTCAAGCATGCTGGATCGTGGCCAGAGGCCATATGAGTAGTGATGTGGCTGTCGCTGCTTAGTTGTTATTAGCACAATAGGTAAATGAACCCAGGAGCTGTGTATGTGGAAAAAGCGTGGATGTGTCAGGCGTCATGCATACATGTGTATACGTATCTCATTCGATTTACACGTAACCCAAACACCCCACATTCCCACGCGCATCGCGCATACAAGTATTTGTGTGGCGTACTGTCTTATTTTTCCCTAGATACGAGTATAGACACTTTTATTAGATTGCCACCCAAACAAACTCTCATTACTATACTTCGATTATAACTTTAAAAGCTAATCAGTGGCGCTCATTTTATTGCTCTTTCTATCTAAACCCACTGATATTCTTTTTTATGCTTTTTTTCATTCTATTTCTATGCCAGCTTGTGTTGTCGTATGTTATTATAGTTGCCATTTATCGATCGATCGGTCACATTTCGTCCTCATTTACGCCCAGTCAACCGATTGTTTTTTCCTTACAAGTTTTTCCAAGCATTTTATTTTTTGTGTTTTTGTTGTGCCTCCCTCTAAAGGCAAACTATTCGGTGCCGAGTATGTGACTTGGCATTGCCTGCACGTGCCTTATTTGTTACTCTCTTTCAATCGTAAGTTTGCTTGACTGCCTGCTTGTACTATATACAGGGTCTCTCAAGTTTAATTTAATTTTTTTGCAGTGTTTTGTTTTAAAAGCTTTCACATTTCTATGTTATCTTTTTTGACAGATGCTAAATAGAAAATCTACAAATAACTAAAATAAATTCGATTTCCTCCGAATAAAATTATTAGCGCCTAAAAACTCGTCACGCCCGTTTAATCGAAAATATCGCTGGTGCAAGGGAAAGTATTTAATATCAAAATTTATCAATCCAACTGCATTAACAGCAACTGGACTTATCTGCAACTACCACATAGTGAATATTGCACAAGGTTTCGGTGCAGAAATGAAGAAATCGGACCAAGAGCAACGTCCACCATCTTGGAAAAATCAAAGGATTTTGCTGAAAAAACTATATTCTCAGTTGCAGCTCATTTCCATTTCAAAACAAACAAAAATGGCATTTGGGCATTAAAAATGGCAAAACACGTAAGCGAGGTAGCTTTAGCTCTTATGTTACAATGTGCGCATTGTAGTCCGGTGGTGTTATTGACCCATTTTCCATCGAAAGTGCGTTTATGTGAACGGGTCGATAGTATAGATATTGACAATATATTGATAGCAACAAAATGCCCGTGAATACTAATTTCACAATATATTGCAAGAATTTGGCTGCCAAGCTGACTTCATTTAACGCTCTTGGACTTGGAGTTTATATGAACTGAACAGAAACAATTGATGCTTTAAATTGTTTTTTAAACATTAACATTTTGCGCAGAGTCTCAAATATGCCGACATATCATTAAACATTTAACCAAATGAATCAAAATCTGTAATAATACAATTTGCGGGCCTATGCCAACAAGCAGATAATGGATTTCCATTAAAAAATTTGAATTTGTAAAATGAACTCATGCTTGGAAGACCCTGTATGTATGTAAACCAAACGAACAACTATGCTATTTCAAATTTCGTTCATTTTCCTGTTCAGCCGTGGCTTGTTGAGGAATTGGGGCGATGAGTCTTGTTGGTTTTTGTGGCGAGTTATAGAGGAAGAATGTACAGTGGTGGATAATTCAAAAATCATAGTTTTGTTAAACTTTTTAATTATGACTTTGTTTTTCTCTTTACAACGCTCACCAAGATATTTTCTGGCTTAAATGGAAAACAAGTAGTTGACAAATTGAATATTATTTCTTTGGTCGCAGAAAGGGCGCAGAGTTCAGTTTAGCTTGTAGTGACCTCAATCAGTTTGCTATCAGATTTGTGATAAAAAATCAGCGCCTAAAACAGACTGCGACACATCAGCGACTATGAAGCTGCAAGGGAATGGATAGCGCAATCCTAGACATACTGTTGTTGTTATTGTTGTTGTTGTTGTAGCAGCATACATATACGGGGAATGCTGCTGAAGTGACAGTCGTTGGCCGGATATAAATCCGGGTCGTTCCGGTTACGTAGAACTGACTGTCGTATCAACGCTTAGGATGACGGTCTTATGTGTATGTCTCGATTGCCGACTTGTTTACAGTTTATAAAAAAAAACATTTTTATCTCAGCAGCTTCGCTGCGGCTGAGTTGGTGTAGTGACGCTGCTCTTATGTTTACCAAAAATGTTTGCTTTGTATTATCGAATACAATTAGACGGCGGGTTTTTTGAGCTAAATCTATCGTTTGCCGCCATTGGAGCACCGCTTACGGCAATTTTTTGTCTCGCTTCCGAATTTACGAACAGACCATCTGTCTGGTGTCGAGATGACGATCGTTTTGACGAGCGTACCCTGTTGCGGCCCGAGTGGCAGTAATATAGTAAAAGCGGTGAGCTGGCGCTTGAAATGAGGAAGCGTTAGCGTAACTGCAGATTGTGCTTCAATCGGTCACACCTGTGGAGTATCACTAACATTACTCTCCCGACAATTTATTCAGCTGTTCTTGCAGTTAGGTTGATAAGACTCAACGATAAGATAA
Source organism: Anastrepha obliqua (assembly GCF_027943255.1). Taxonomy (NCBI): domain Eukaryota; kingdom Metazoa; phylum Arthropoda; class Insecta; order Diptera; family Tephritidae; genus Anastrepha; species Anastrepha obliqua. Next base: position 82,278,550 of record NC_072892.1, read on the forward strand.
CTTGTTTTAGGAAAAAACGATTTTTCTAGAACTTTGAAGGGAAAAAGATTTTAAATTATTAACTTAAAAGTTATTGTGTATTTTGATTTGTTTTTGTGTTACACTCATGTGTTACAAAGTTGTTCTAACCGAGTCACCAACCATGGGGGAAATCCCCAAATGTTGCGTCCTGATTAGCGAATGCGTACAGGGCCAGAATTGAGAGATTTGTTGAGGCGGAAATGTTCCTCTTCGAATCAAAATTTTTGACCAAGTAAAATTTTTCTAGCCATCTTTAGCTATCGCCGGTACCATGTTTTACCGTAGACCCATTAGAGTACTTCATAGTTCGAACACACTCCGACTACGTGTGTGGTCTCTTTTCCAGGATGTAGATATCACTCATTCAGTTATAGTTAGAAAAAGTATTTTCTAATAGCGGTCGCCCCTCGGCAGGCAATGACAAACCTATGAGTGTATTTCTGCCATGAAAAAGCTCCTCACAAAAAAAAAAGATTTCGGCCGTTCCGAATCGGCTTAAAACTGTAGGTCCCTCTATTTATAGAACAACATCAAGTCGCACATAAAGTATATATATATATATATATATTGTATATATATATATATATTGTATATATATATATATTGTATATATATATATATATATATTGTTATAGCTGAGTTGAAGTACTGATATACATACGTTTCTTTGTTTAATCGTGTGATCCTATTTAATCTGCTAGGCATGTTCACGATCCGTCCGTATATTTACGACAGTCACTATAAATGTGTTTTATATTAATTTATCATTGTAGTTTTGCAACTTACTCGTACTATATCACTTGAGTGTCTGACTGACTGGCTATATAACCAACAAGCTGACTGTATGAATAGCTGACTCTACGCCTATTTCATTTGGATAGCAATGCTAAGTCGGCTCAACTTGGCTTTGTTCAGTTTGCTTTGACTTCGTTTTGTAGTTTTCCTCCTCCTAGTTTTCGCCACTTTTTAAGTTGGCCGCCGCTGTTTTTTCTAATTTAGGATTTTCCTACTCATTTTCTTAAATAGAGATTTCTTCGCTTTCCGCTTTCCTGCTTTGCCACACACTTACCTAAAATGGTTAGCAATGATTAAGCTGCATTTTTGTGCTGGCTTGTGCCTCACTGGCCACATTCGCCCCATTCGTCAGCCAGTGGGAGGAAAAATGGCAAAGCTGTTGCACGTTGCTCTGCTCTATACGCACTACAAGTCATACATAGAGTGGCGGCATGACTACTTGCCACAAAACTGGCTTTCTTCGCTTAATACTAACTTTTAGCTGTTAGATTAATGTCATTTGCTGCCAATTAGGCATGTTGCATGAATGTCGCATGCGCTTGTGTGTCTGTTGTTGTGTGTCGTGTTCCAATACGTATCGATTGGCAGTCAATTGCTTGGCATTCGGTGGTAAATTTAATTCAATTAAATTAACAGCTATGCAGCTGAATCTCGATCTCTTCTTTCTCCTCGGAAGAGCTGAGCTGTGATTTGCTTTCCGTTGCATCGTTGTACCGTTGGATATGCACTCATACATACATTTGTAACCTGTGTTATCCGACATGCTTAAAAGCATTTCCTCTATTTCTCATCTCCAGCATTGCGTTGCACTTTTTTGTCCGTGCCTTTTAAAATCACATTTGCGCCGTGTAAATTGTGAGTTTGAAATAATTGATAACTTTTTTTTAATTCTCTAATATATTTTTTATTTGTCTATCTACATACTTCCATGAAGACGGACACGTGCCCTATTTTAATAGTATTTTCCTACTTCTTATCTTTTTGGGTTTATAACTGTTCTTCCGTCTGTTTCCGTGAGTTAGATTGAAATTGAGTTACACAAATTACGGTATTTTCATGTTTTCTAATTTTTTTATATCAACCGAATAAAGCCCATTGTAACGGTAGCTTTCAACAGTAGATTTCTTTGTTTTGCTTGTTTTTTGCTACTTAAAATTAGTTTGATTTGTTATCAAATGCGCGGTTCATTAGAAAGGGTAATTATTGCTGTGGTCTCATGTGTTCAGGTAAATAGAATTAGTTGTCACCAGAAACAGCTGCGAAAATGTGTCAACACACAAGAAGCATTTTTCTAATAACCTTTGCTGCTCGTTAGGTAAACTACCGAGAATGTGACACATCTGGAGACAAATTTCATTTTGCCGAAACTACTGAGTAGTAAATTATTCTGCTCTGCAATCAACAAGAAGAACATTTGAAATATCCATGTTTTGCATACTGTCTACTGCAAGGATGATCACCAGGTTTGGCCTTCAGCTATGGTGAAAAACGAAATTGAACGAGTAAACTTGGGCTACATCACATAAGCGTAGGCTGTGTTATTTTTTTCGCATATCACCAACACAATTTCAGGTTTTTCGTAAACAAATCGCTGTCATGAACCCAATTACGTCAACAAATTATCCAATTCCTTCAGAATTGCTGAGAGCCTATTAATGGTCTGATATTCGCCGCACCTTCTAAACTTTGTCCACCATAAGTCTACTTCCGACCGATTCACGCCAGTGCTCCAAGTATTTTGGACATTGCCGAACATTTTTATGAAATTTGATTTATTTGTAGGCTTAGGTAGGTAGAAATGGCAGTCGGTCTTTGCACCAACTCACTTAGGCCGTTGCTGATCCTTTGTGATACTACAGTAGGCTTAGACATTTTGAGAAAATTGATCATTTTTAGATTTGTTCAATGTTGAAAATGTCGGTATAGTTTTTAAAGTATGATTGCACCACATGGAGAGCAACCTTGGCAATCACGAGATGTCTGCAAACGTTTGTTAACCGTGGCCTGCGCCGCATTTTGTGAATTTTTGGCTCCGTACAATACCCAACTCAGACCTGCTAAAAAAGCTGACCAGCTTGATGTGGCGACTGTAATTCGTAAAAGGAAGTAGCAGTGGATAGGATATAAAAAGTGATGACAGTGTTGCCAGGCAAGCCCTGCGTTGGAACCCTTCCAGCAAGCTGGCCTAGGGGTGGGTAAGCCAAGTACCGTCGGGAGACGCTCAACAGAAGCTGAAATGAACTATTTTGGTCTTACGTGGAACGAACTGTAATATATAGCTCAAAACTGTGTCTGCTGGCGAAGAGGTCAACTACGGCTATGCTCATATAGGAGTTAAGGCAAAAAGTAAAGGGTGATTTTTTAGCTATTATCTTTTTAAACAGCTGACGCACGTTTCGTGTTTTGTTTCACTGTCAAGCATCTTCAGTTTGGTCAATAATTTAACCATGAATCGTCTTACAAACAAACAACGCTTGCAAATCATTGAATTGTAATATAAAAATGCGTGTTCTGTTAAGAAAGTTTATTGCGTGCTGCTTCCATTCCAGTGATAAGGCATATTTTCACCACAGTGGATTCGTCAATAAGCAGAATTGACGCATTTGGGCGAATGATAATTCAAGAGTGATTGCTGAAAAACAAATGCACCCACAAAGAGTGACTGTTTGGTGCGGTTTATGGGCCGGCGCATCATTGGGCCGTATTTTTTCCAAAATGATGCCGAATTGATAACGAACTTTTTATGGCCTGAATTGGAAGATATGGATGTGGACGATATGTGGTTTCAGAAAGACGGTGCCACATGCCACATAGCACGCGTAACAATGGACTTGTTGAGAGGCGAGTTCGGTGAACATTTTATTTCATGTTCGGGACCTGTGAATTGGCCACCCAGATCGTGCAATATAACGTCTTTAGATTATCTTTTGTGGGGCTATGTTAAAGCTCATGTCTATTCAGACAAGCCTGCTTCAATTATGTGTGATACCGGCCGAAACATTGGAAAGAGTATGCCAAAATTGGACTAAGCGGATGGACCATTTGAACCGCAATTGCGGTCAACATTTGCATGAAGTAATCTTCAAACATTAAATTATATGGACTGTACTATCGATTTAAATAAAAATTTCATGCATTTTTCTGAATTTTACGTGTGTTTTTTTGAAAAACTTTCCTATAGCTCTTAAAAAATCACCCTGTATAATATTAGTTTGGGGAAAAAGAAATCCATTATTTTCTCGGTAGATGGCTGTAGTGATCGATATCTCGCAAAGTATCGACTAAACAATTTAATTTTTATGATCGTTGTCAAAGTGAAATTTCACACTAACAATATGTTTGCCGTGTTTTGTTTGTCCCATTTAGTTTTATTTTGATAAAGGCGCTACGTAGATTAGGAAGAGCAGATAAAGGGTAGTTTTCACTGAGTCCCTGTACGTATTTCAATAATTTGAATTTATGAGAATACCACTATAAAATTCTCAGGGGCTCAAAAAATTTTGAACAAAAAATTAAAAGTTTTTTACAAACATTTTTATTTTTCATAAAATTGTTAAAATTGATATGTAATCGCTAAATTCCATTAACATTGATATTTCTCGCTATTGTTTTTACTTTTAATAATATCTCATTTAGAAAGTAAATAACTCGGATCTGCGTATATTATAAGTGGCTGCTAATCGATTTCATTAAATATAATAGCTATTTAAGTACACCTGCATATGTGACGCGCTTAAAATTAGATTCCATATAAAATTTCTTTGACTCCCTTGTAATTTCTAAATTAGGTTAGCGTGATTCGTTTGAAATCTTCCTAGCGTGAATATTTAACGAAATTCAATTTTACCTTCGCTGAGGCATTGCAGGGGACGTATGTATGTATGACTGTACAACAACATTAGGTGGAAGGTATACACCAAAAGCATAATATCCGATATAATATTATCAGCAAATTGAATGACCGAATATTTTTACCTTTATTTTATATATGTAGATATATTAAGCCTTGAACAGGACTGGACTCATAACAAAAATACAAACTTTAGTAACTTTTACAACCTTTTCGTATTCCTTACAAAGTTTTTACCAGAGAAGGGTGCTAGTAACGCTAAAACAATGGCAATGGGTAGGAATTTTTAAGAGTTGCACATAATAATCATTAGCCTTCATTTGAGTTCAAGGTATCATTCACGCGTAAATACTAATTTTTAAATATAAAAATTCAAGCATTGTTCTTAAATTGCATACAAGTGGCAAAGGCCCTCTAAAATATGTAACAACAGTATTTCGATTCGAACTAGCCAATCTTGCATGAAGTATACACCTGTGTTCAAAATAAAAGCAGCGCGACATATTGTAAAAATTTGACACTTAATTATTTTTGAATTGAAACCTCATAGGCGTCGATGGACGAGTGAGAATGGAGAGTAAAATTTCAAGGCCATGCAACGTTTTGGGCATTTTCGTTCCGCAAGAGAGAAAAAAGATGTAACGTAGAGGAAAAGGAGAGAGAGAGCTGTACCTTATATATATCTTAGATACACTTTAGGCTATTTTTCTGAGTTTTTCCTTGTGGTTGCTAATTTCTAGTGAGAAATAACACTGCCTACTTTTTGGCGCTTGTTTGTTTGGGCGAACTTGTAGAAAATATATTTTTGGTGCCTACTTTGTGGCGTTATATTTCCTTGGTGCCTAGTGTTTGGGGCGTTTTTTGGTCCTAAATTTTTTGGTGCCTACTTTTTGGCGCTAATTTCCGTTTCCCTTCTAGTGCTTGTGCGTACTATAAAGTGTTATCCATTCCGGCGTCGGATTTATTGGTATTGCCTTGCGGTAATTTGTGCCGTTGCTGCGGTCCTGGAATCGCTGCGTTTGTGCGGGTGATAAACGCTCGGAGTAGTGCGCGTTGTTGCCACGGTTTGTGTCCGGCGTTTACCTACACTGGTCGACCCTTCTCCGTTTTTTGCAATTTTTGTCTATTTGTATTCTCTGCAAATGTTGTGAATTTATTTAGACATATATTCTTTTTCTCTCTCTCATTCTTTCTCGGGTCTCTCTCGCTTTCTTTGTCTGCTTGAAAGTTTCACTTCTGTTATGTGTACGAGTACTACGCTACACGCACTTTTTTATTAAGGTTTTGCTATTTTTGGATCTTTTATTTTTATTTTGTCTTTTATTTTTTTAATTTTATTTATTATTATTTTTTGTTTGATAATTTTTTATTACTTTTTGTTTTATTTTTTATTTTTCGGTATGTTTTATTTCTTGTTATTTTTCATACTTTGCTATTTTTCATTCTTTGTTATTGTTAATATTATTATAGTTTTTTTTGTAATATTTTGGTTTTTGTTACTCTTTTGTTTTTTTTTTAATTTTTGTTATCTTTTTATTTGATTATTATTTTTTATTTATTTATATTTTTTTTATTATATTTTTTTTAATATTTTTTTTTTAATATTTTAATTTGTTGTTTTTTTCTGTTTACAAAAATATAGTTTCTACTAAAACAAAATCCCTATAACTAAAAGAAGTAGAGTTGAGATTACGAGAACTGGTAACTCCTCCCGATAATACAATTTGCCGGTTAAAATATATCTGGTAACGTCCGGCATACAACTTAAGCGCCATTTTGCCACTGAGGTAACGCAACACTGTCCACTGAGCAAACAACAGTAGCTATTCGCTTTGCAATAATAATTAAATTGTGTAAATTTGAAAATTCAAGTTTTTTGTGCGACCAAAAAACAAAAATTCGCATCATAAAAAACAAAGAAGCTTTTAAAAGAGTTTTTATATATTAATATTTTTTAAACACAAATAATTAAAAAATATTACGAACACAGTATGTGCGCCCTCGCCTGGTTACTATCTAGTTAACATAGACTCGTATGCAATTATTTGTTAAAAAATTAAGTGTTCGAATAGATTTACTCATTTCATGCTAAGGCGTTACTTTGGCCGTGGAAGTTTCTTAAAAATTCCCCGTTTCTATTCTGTCGTTATTTCTTCCCAATTTTTTTTAATATATGCGCTATCTTCAGAATTTACCCAATCAAACATTGTGTCATCTGTTAGATGTCAAGAAGAGTCAGTGCACAGATACATTACTGCTATCCCAGCAAACGAATTTGTAAGATTAATAATTTTTTGACCAATGCTATACAATTTGTTGGAAAATTCATTATTTCAATATTTCCTTCAAATCTATATAAGTCTTTAAGATGTCAAAGGGCAGCATTACCAGCGACCGCAGCCATTTTGTAAAGACCTTTGGATTCAAGAAATTTTCTAACATTAAACTGGTTAGTAAGTCATCGTAAATTTTTTTAATTAAGTCTCAATAATACCTCCTTTGTATACTAAAGCAAATACAAATGATTGTATGTCCTACTGCGCTAAAAGCCAATTTTCAGCTTCACAAGCCTGGAGTGCTTTTTAGTGCTAGGTTGCACTTGTGGTGTCCATAATGAAAGTGTTGCTTAAACCGAGGTGCTACACTCTAGACAATGGTAAACATAGTTCTTCATGTTTCAAAGCTAGTTGCCATAAAAGTTGGAAGCTTCATTTTTGAAAACTTCCTTTTGACGCTTTAATGGGCGTAATGGGACGCTTTTGTCGGGCGTAAAAGCTAAATATGTTTGATATTTAAAATACATGGAATGTTCGTAATTTTGTTTAGGAAAAGTTGTTGCGTTGGTAACGCGTTGTCTCCACCTAAAACGGTAGTAAAAAAGTAGTAAAAAAAAAGCGCTGGTTTCAAATGTTTCCAGAAATCAAAAATATAACTTTTACATTTACTCATGCGTCTTTGGCTGCACTCTTCTGCAGTTTTTTCTCCATCATTTTTTAAATTTTTTTTCCTTTTCACAGCTTTTACAATTTTTTAATTGGTTTTTACTTAATTTCTCACTTTTCTAATTTCTTGTGCTTAACCTTTCAGCATTCCACCACTTTAGCTTTTGGCCCCTTTAGCCTTTTGCCTGTCTCGCTTTTACTTTCTTTTGCATTAAGTTCCATTTTTGCTTGACAAATCGCTTTCTAATTAGCTGTTTTCATTATCTTTTTAAATCTATTGTTTTCTGCCTTATTCTATGCCAATAACCTCTAGCGGCAATCGGCCTCCTATTGGCAATTTAAGTACTGATTCTAATTTACGTATTTTTTCTTATTTTACTTCTACGAACACCTGTCACCGTGACTGACCTTCATTATCAAATTACTCAGTTGTACGTACAGACAGTAGAAAGATTGCAAGCGCTGCATGTAGACTTGCTTGTAGGTATTCATATATGTTTTTGTACGTGCTAAAGTGTTGCCACAAATTGGAAACCAGCAAAACTGTGGTAGAGGGTGACATTGTCTATATAAAAACATATGTGCATACAGTAGCTCCAAGCAAAATTCGTACATTTAGCAAATTTTTTTTTTTTGTAAATATTTAAAAAATCCAATATGATTCGATTTACTACGGGGCTGGGTTGTACATCAACCCACAAAATCAAAACTTTTATTTTCTGTTTAGAGCGATTCCATGTCAAGTGATCCAAGTATATTGGACATTGTCGTCAATTGTTTTAAAAAGTGTCAAAAATTGCAATTAAACAAATTTTCTTTTTGCGAGTGAAGAACCATATATTCCACGTCAAGTTGAAGGGTTCCTTTTTTAAGTGCGCTGAAAATGACTTTCGAAGGAAATATTGGCTATGAACTATAAGAATTACTTAAATACCTTTTCGAGGAACAGACGCAAGCAAGTTCAATTTCGTTCACATGCAAACCTTAGTCGAAAGTGTGAGAAATGTGAAACTCATAGCTGAATATTTGCAATATTGTTATATAAATTGTCTAAACATACAGTGCACTCGCGATAACTCGAACTAATTAAAACAGGCGCTGTTCGATTTATCGAATTTGTTCGACTTATCAATTGAGTGTGCTATGTTAAAAAAACAGTCATCGATATCGATTTTTTTCAATTAAATTTACTTATTTATTTACATATGGATATGAACATGAATATGTTTAAAATAATTAATTCATTTCAATATTTTTCATCAAATATTTGGCAGTCTTTGTGTCAGTTACACAAAAAAGTCAGCTTTAACAGAAAAGTTAGGCCGAAAAGAAAGTTGTAATGTAAAAAAATTGTTTTAATGAATCTGGATTTTACCTGCGGCACGAACGAATTATGAAACCAGTCTTTGAAAATCGCCGAAGTCATCCAGGCTAATTTGGAATTTTTGTATTCCACCGGACAGTTAAAATTTTTGAAAACACGACCATTTCTTGCTTTGCCAATAACGAGAAGTTTAAGCTTATAGTTGCCGGTAGCGTTAGTGCATGCCATAGATGTAAAACGCTCCTTTTCAGACTTTCTTCCCGGTGCTTGTTTTTCCGACAACGAAACATAATTTTTCTCAGGAAGAAGTTTCCACTACAATCCGGACTCGTCGGCGTTATATATTTGGTCGGCACATATCTCCATTTCCTTTATTTTTTCTTGTAAAGCCATTTTGAAAGGGTCTACCAGCTCTGGCTGTGATGACAGTTTTTCTCCAGAAATTTTTAACAAACGTACTCCATAACGTTTCTTAAAGTTTTGAAGCCACCCGTCACTGGCAAAAAATGTAGAATTTTCCCCACACAACTGGGTATGAAAAGCTTTCGCTTTTTCTTTCAAGATGAGTCCACTTATTGGGTAATTCTTTTTTCTTTGGGACAGAAACCATTTGTATAAAGCGGCTTCCATTTTAGGAAACTCAGAAGCTTTTAAAGTTCTCCTCTTCCCATTACCCAAAAACGTGTTGTTTACTGCTTTTAAAATTGCCTTATCTTTCTTTTTTATAAGACTTATGGTGGACTGGGCTACCCCATATTCCTTCGCTAGAGAAGTAACACTACGTCCACGTTTAATTTTGTTAAGGACTTCAGCCCTCTCTCTTAATGTTAAACACTTCAACCTTTTACGATCCATTACTCACGTGCACTGATACACTACAAATGACAAATTTAAAGCAATTTGGTCAATGCAAGATGTTGTTCCCAGAAAACTAACGGGATATTAACGCCGAAATATTCATATGGACAATACACTAGTATACATATAATTTATATACATATACGATTACATATGTATGTATGTACAAAATGTACATGTTTGAAAAGAATGTGTGTACAAATAAATTTGTTTTTTTGTTCGAGTTATAGCGCTTTTTAATATTGTTCGAGTTACAAAGTAGTCAATAGGGGAAAAAATGTGTTCGAGTTAGCACGTCGTTTGACTTAGCGGCTATTCGAGTTACCGCGAGTGCACTGTAAATCTATTGTGTATCTAATACGCTGGAAAATTTTGATAGAACCGAACCTGACATAGATAAAACCGAATTTTCTTTATCTGCACAAGTTTCGTTTAGAGCCACTGTACCTAAGAAGCTTGTTCTTCAATCTTACATATATATTTTTCAAAGTTGCTAGCAACGTTAACAAAAGCATAGTTTGAGTAGCAAACAGAAAAGCAGAATATTGATTTTCGTTCCAAATATAAATATTTTATTTTTCATCATATTAAAACCCATGCAAGAAGTAATAGGTAACTATGAATTTGCGCTTTTGTTGAAGTAAAGTGACTCGAACCTTCTGTATCGGGTCATGCCGTGCTCATACTTCTGTTAAGCCTTCTAGGTGTCATAAACTGTAATGAGAGGTGTAGGCCGTAGAAGTTTGCCTCTAAGTAATAACTGAAAATGCTTTCAAAGCAGCAACATTTCTGAGAACGTATTGTACAATTTTATCAACAGAATTCAGAGAAAGGTAAAAACTTGACATGCGCGGAGGTTAGTTGTACCCAAAAGGGTAGAATAATAAAAGAAAATGTATTCTTTTTTGAGTACAAGGTTCCTAAAGTATGACTAAAAATAACGTAAAATAGCTGGATATTGCCTTAAAAAACATAGCATAAGTAAAACTAAATTCAAGCCGCTCGCAAATTGAAATTTTCACGGCCGTACATGATTTAAAAACATTGAAATCACTCAAAATTAAGGTGAGGCAGAAGTGGCGGTCAATACATACAGATCAGCAGATTCAAGTGGTTAAAATTTAGTGTCGATGGATGTGCACAACTTACAGAGAAAAATGTGATAAAGGAATTGCCCTACTTGAAGCTAAGTGGACTAGCCATCAATCAGTTTATTCGTAAATATTATATCGATAACGCTTATATATTTTGGCCGAACAAAGTCTCCTTGCATTTTGGATGGGCTCTGTTGGACTACTTGTTCATAGTGATTTCTCGATGCATGTACCTGCAAGTAAATACTAAATACATTTTTACCGATGGTTTTTTCAAGTTTGCCACTTGACATCGATACTTTTCTGCAGTATTTGCTTAGCGTTACCCTAACTAGAAATCATCATAAATTAGTTCCAACATCTCAAAGTACGCTATGTAAATTTCCATTCCCCGTTATTATTTCTTGTTTATGTTTCTTGTAACTGCTGATTTTGAATAGTTGATCTAATCTGCATGGGACTAAATAGAAAAGTGTGACCTTTGAGGGAAACAAAAGTAACTTGTGTTAGATGACTCCTAAAAGTTTATTTTTTTTTGTCACTAATCCAAAGGCTCCTACTTATTACTGACTTACTGATAATACCAACTGTTTATTAATAAAATAAATTCATAAATATACTCGTATTAGCGACTAAAATGATTCATTCAACAAAAACAGAGAATTGGTTTTTAATGATCCAAATATCAAGAAATGGAATTCGAGATCTCATTAAATTCGCGAAAAGCCCGAGCAGTAGATGCATTGGAATCGAAATTTAATCAGAATAAGAAAGTTAATGCGTTACAAGTGAATGAAGCACAATTAATGTTACCTTAAATTAAATTAAACACAAAAACGACTTTAAGGTGATTAACAACATGCGAGAGTTATAAGTGGTTAGTATTAAGATATCAGTTGTATACAGGTATACTATAGCTGTGAAAGGGTATCTTGCAGCCCTTCCAGACTCTCACTTCAGGGTTTTTCTTATCAAACCGCTTAACTTATTGAACAACCTAGTAGTTACATCTTAAGTTGCTACCCGAAGTGTGAAATACCTAAAGTGAATCCTTTAGAAGAGTAAGAAAAATAAAACTTTCTTTTCCATACCTTTTGTTAAATGTCACGTTCTTATCTAGTTTTCGTGGCATTTTCTGCCTCTTCCGAAAAAGTTTTCCTGAAAGCAGCAAAAGAAACCACCTATTAGGCAAATAAATATTTAAGAGAACTGATATTTTGTAGCTCAGTTGGGTAAAACTGTTAATTTTTTTGCATTTCCTTTTGTAAGATGCAAACAAACTATGGAATAATGAATTTCCATTCAATAATAAAAACATAAAAAAAATATAAAAAAAATGTCTGATTTTTATAATTAAAATTATTTATTCGATACTTAAGTATACACGATACTTTTATTCCGATCAATGGAAAATTTCTTCAGGGAAATTAAAAGTCATTTCCGAGAATGCCTTATAATATAAGTGACGTAAATGTCGTACAGCAAAACTAGGACAGATTGCTAGAAAGGATCAGTTTTTTTTAATTTCCTTGATCTGAAACCATTGCTATAAATGTGATTTTAGTATAAAAAAAATATTGAAGTTTTCAATTAGTGTAGGCGTGGCTGCAGCACCTTCAATACTCACTGTGACACATTGTATGAAACATCAAATGGGGGATTGTACATTTAGCATCCGCCCCATGAAAGGCAATGTGATAATATTGACATAAATCTATAACATCTATCTTGGTGGAGATGTTCGTTAAGACTCCTAACGAAGTCCAGCAAATTTAATCTTCAAAACCTCGCATATACTCTCGTATACTTGAAACATTACAGTCAAAAGCGTAGGTGTAAGTGTACGCGAACACTTGTAACTCTTAGCTCCGTTCGTTATTTTGCTATCCGAGACTATATGTGGTGTAGGTTTTCTCTGTAACAAAATCACTGTAGGTTTTGCATTTCACTTGTTTATTCATTCATTTGTTTCTTTTATTTTTCTCATTTTCTTCCTCGTTGCTAGCCTTTTGGTAATGATTGTGCGTACCCCTGCCTACCTCTAGGCGGTATTCGTAAAATTAAATCACAAGCTTTTCCTTGGCCTTGCGTTCAATAGCTCATAAGCTCAGTTGGCTGAGCCTTTTCGTGACGTTTTTCACCAATCCAATCAAATATTGTTACACTCAACGCCTCTCCAACCTTCACTTGGCTACCTTTGGAATGTCACGCGCTTGACATTTTAGTATAACTTTGTACTGATTTGTGAATTCCAATTGTTTGTTCGACGCACTTGAAAATTCTCAATCTGATTAAGTAGTGTGTGTGTGTCTGTGTCTGTGTTTGTCAAGTGTTAGTGATTCGCACTAATGGGATGACAGAGGGTATCCAACTGTGAGTTCCGCGTACTTAGTAGTGTATAAATTATGCGTACACTTAAATTATTGCTTGAATAACTTTTTAGACAGAGCTGTTCTGTAAAAAATAATTTGTTATACAAATACACCCGAGTAATAGTGAATTATAATACTTTGCAACTTTATAGAAAATGAGTATGAAATAGGAAATGTTCAGGGCGTTCAGGTTTAGTTAAAATTCATTGGAATACTTACCGTGCTTTTGTGTTTGCTTGAGCCCACAAGCGTAATTTTTTTTAGTACAGTTTAATTTTATCTGACTTGCTAAATATTAGCTGATATTTTGATTGGCCCTGAATTATGAGCAATGCACATTTGTTTACGTAAATTGGCTTAAAATGCAAACATTTTAACAATGAAACTATAAACACCCCATACAAATTATTTTACTTAATACATAAATATACTAAATATATAAAAACAAATTTTGATTGCCAATGAAGGTTTTTAAACTTTTGTTTTCAAGTCTTGGAAGCTGCTTTTGTTTTGATGGTATTTTAGCGCTTGAATGCATTGAGGATTTTGGTAGCTGCCGCCTCCAATCGCTGTCCTCAATGCTAAGTTACCTAAATGCATACATACTTTCAACTGGCTGATTAGTGTTCTATCAGGTTTTGCTAGTGAATGCAGATTTTGCGTTCATTTTAATTGTTTAATATACGTAATGTGAGAGAGGATTCTTGCTTACGCTCTAAATTTTTATTGCTGGTTGATGATGACTAATTTTCTTATCGAACTATTCTATTCATAGTCAGAATGTACAAGAATTTCTCAAGAACTCTTACTTCAATTTCTCAACTTAACTATAAAGCGATGGCATTGAGAAAAAAATTGTTGAGCGAGGAATCAAACAAAAACTAATACTGGATCATTTTACAAGGTATTCTAAAAAGATTTGACAGGAGATGAATCGGTGCTGTCATATTTGTTTACGAGGTCAAGTGAAGGTATTTAAAGTAAGTATTGTAAAAATCTCAAATCTGGTAAAGGAGAATTTACTGGATTTACTACCAGAAATCTGACCTCTTGATCCATCTTCGGACCTTCAGTGCTGATGCATTTTGTTACCATTTGATGTTTTCCGTTACACACTATTTTGTATATACATACATACGAGTATGTACTTATATGCGCTGCTCACTCGAATTGCTTACCGATATCAGCAGTATTGTGAATATTGATGAGCACTTATCAATCAAAGAGAAATTTTGTGCGCATTTTTTTACTATAATATTTGTTGTTTCTATTTGAAGTTATTGGAAAATCAGGCAGTCGTCATTCATTTGTTTTAATTTTTCGACAGCTCAGCAGTTCTCGTATACATATGTACTTTTACATATATGTTTATATTTGCAAATATACATGCAAATACATACATATGCGCGCCTTATGTCATGAAAAACTCAAAAATTTCATAATACTTGAATATATATACATATATAACACATCTGTACATACATGCTTAAAAAGACTTTTATAAATGCGTTTGTACGCCTGTGCCATGGCTCTACCAAAAGTTGAAGCCAAGCAGTGGCTAACTAAAACCTTCGTGAAACTGAGCTAAAATTAAAACTAAAAAAAAAAATCCAAACAACTGTGAACAACAGTACGCAAAAAAATAATGTGTACATACCTATAGCGAAATGCTAAATTAAAATCAGAAAAATACCTGAGTTTGTACACGGTTTACCTAACCGAAACATCAGCTCAAGGTTCATGGACTGATTAAATTGTTGGTTGTTCGTTGTTGGCATAGCTTAGTTTGTTTGCTTGGCGCTGGCTACTTGCAATTTCGTTGTTTTTGGCAGCACATGCATATTAAAGTCTTTCGATGTATGAAGATATGTACAGACACATATATACAAGTATGTGAATTTAAATGTGTGCAGTCGATTAGTTGATCACTGCCTTTCTGCCTCCCAGCTCCATACGTGCGTGTATCTGTGGAAGATCATTAAATGTGTTTTGCAAGAGTGGCAGGCGGAACTGATTGGTTCTTTATTATTCTTACATTTTGGCGATTCCAGTGTCGATTTTAAGTACATTAACAATATTTCGAGTGATACGCCTTTCGGCAATTTTTTACATCAGCTTTCATTTAGAGCTAATTGCGATTTAAAAATTTATATTTCCATACACCTACATACATATGAGTAAGACCAGTAAATACCCTGTAGAAAATGAAACCGATATAAAAGTGTTTCCAAATAAATTAATGCTGACTACTTGGTGTATATTTGCTTTAATCTGAACTAATTACAACAAAATAGAGGCGGAAATCGGCTTTTGAGTTAGAACTCCGCTTACATGATGCCAACAGCCGCTGTTAATACAAGTTGGAGTAAAATTAATCATGCAATTTTATTTTGGCATTACTTTGTAAAAATAAATAAATACAAACAAAATTATTATCAGTGATGGAAATCTTTATTTTGACCTTTGCGTGCTCCATTGCTTATCTGTTTGTATACTGCAGCTGTCTGCAGTTCAGTTCACAAGTGTCAAATATTATATGATTAACGTCTGATGTTATTTGGAAAAATTATAAATCTTACTATAGGGTGATTAATTTGGCACCACCTTTGAATATTTATTCTTCTGGCATAAATCTGTGTGCCTAACTTGAAATTTGTAAATTCTTTCTCACTGTTTTTTTTTAATCAATCTGAAGTTTGTTTAGTTTTTGCTTAAGTTTGTTTTATTTAAAAGTTCATAGGTTTCCTTGCTATTCAAGCTGTTTATGTTGTTAAATTCGGTAGAATTTCTTTTAAATTTAATTCCAGACTTTTTACAAAATTCACAAAAATTAAAAAAAGTAACAAAAATTGTAATCAAAATTTTGAACTTTTTATCAGAATTTTGAGAAAACCTCTTGGCATGTAGAGTTATAGAGCTCATTCAATTTTAGTATGATATAGTTTGTAGTCTATCGAAAGTCGCATTCATTTTTGAAATGTTTTTTTTTTTTACATACGACGTGGTCTATTTTCTTACATTTTGATCATCACTTTTTGAAATTTGTTCAATTTTTGTGATTTTGCAAAGTTTGGAACTTTGATTTTTAAGGGTTTTGTTATACAACGCATTATATTTTTATAAAAGATTAACGCAACAAATTTGGCATAAATAATTTTGCAAATATTTTAAAAAGATAAAGAAACTTAATCATGTGATCACATCTTCTATACCATCTATAAATATATACAAGTACTATAATCGTAGAAATTAATATATTTAATATAGTAATTTCAACTTCATTCTAAATAATCTTCACACATTTCCTTCTGGGTCTATGGTTTTCGCCATGATTATTGCGGCGTATTACTACAAAAATTAGCTCCGATGTGCTTATTCACTTCAACTTAAAGTTGTACTTCTAAAGCCGTTTATACATATAATATATAAGGACATATGTGTTGTGCGTGAGAACTTTGGCATTAGTATCAAATGTATTTGCCTGCTTGGTAAGAAATCTGTGGCTGTTCAGCTGCCAGCGACAATCATTTTAGAGAATTTCTGCAAATCTACGATCCACCAATCGCTAGTAATTATCAACTTATCCATTATTAGTCTTAGAATATTTCCAGGAAATTTTTTGTTGCTCTTTTAACTCAATTTAAATATATTTTTCTAGAAACCGTTTTATATTAGTCTTATAATTGTTAATGCCTCAACTTGAAAAAAATGTTCTTGGAATACGAATTCCATTGGAACGTTTCTTTCGAAAGCTTCTTACACGATTACGTTTTCATTATCTATTATTTTAGAATGCCTAATACAAACGAGGATAATAAATTTGTTAATACAAAAATTTCACACGAATCGATCTGCTCTAATGCTCATAAGCGTAGTTGTTTCCAATACATGATATATACATATTTCAAATATGTAAACATAAACTTGAACAAAGCTTTCTTGTAAATGTGTTGTGTCTTCGTTGATCCTCCCGTAAAATTCTCTGCTTAAAATTTCTATGGAGCAATTGAACTTTTATTTTGCGTTTTTAATGATCTTTCATTATAGCTGTGTTGAGTACGGCTTAAAAGTGCCCATTTGAGAAGGAGTTAGAAGATTAAAATCTACCACGAAAAAAATCATGTTTTTGATTCTACGATAGAAGTCTGAGGACAGAAATTTGATTTGAAGTCGTTTTATGCCTGATATTTTCGATAAATTTATTGCATTTCCAACCAAAATGTTAAAATTCTAACCACCGTAAAAAAAAATTCGACTTTCTGGGCCAATACTGTGTAGTTGGTCAGGGAGTCATCCCCTTTCATAATTATTAGCGTATGTTCGTGTTGCGTAATACTTGTGTAAACTTGTTGGACTGTGTAAAAAAAATAAAATTGCTGCAAAAATTTACAACTCAGCTGCAGAAAAATTATAGTTTTCTATTCAATCACGGTTGCGGCCACAATTACGTTTTAGTTAACACTTTGGCCTCAAACTTAATTAATTTTCGAAGCTATCAACCATTAAATACAAATCACAAAAGAGACATTACGATAGAATTTCGGTATGTTTGCCGGAAGCTTTGGTGTTTCACTATTATTCCAATTTGACTGCGGTTTTGTTTTCCTCGACATACCTGTCCATTAAGTTTTTTGCGGTATCCCCTCTAATGAAACTTCTCCTCGCTCTACATAAACCAAAAATAGAAAGTTTACATTTCTAATTTACTTTTAGGATTTATACCCATACACAGAAGCCATGCATACAAGTAATTATACAAAAATTATATCTATGTGCTTGTAGGTATGTGCAGTTACTGCAGTTTTGTGGTACATACATATATATTTAGTAAATGATGTTTTAATGGCTTGGCTAACGGCCAAGAGACTGCGCACAATTCTGTATACGAAAAAATTTCCTCTTATCTCGAAGAAACTGCAAAATCAACGCTAACTAAATTAGCTTGTCCGTACTTATAAGAGCTACAGAATGATTTCACTTTCGTTTATATTTACAAACATGCATTTATGCATATTATATGTAATCTGTAGTCGGTATAACTAAATATACATACGCACATATTTACTCGTATATAAACATCGCATCCAAGGGCTGCTGTTACTAAAGTTGATGTTTGACAAATTAAGTTTTACACATTTTGTTATTATTTCACGCACACATGCTCACACACACACTTGTTCATCTTGTTCGTAATCATTTACGCTTTTATGGAGGCAGTACTCTGTCTTCCGCTGCTCCTCCTCTTTCTTCCCAGACTCTTTCAAATATTTTTGGAATGTATCTGGTGACTCATGTCTGTTCATTAGCCGTGACCTCCTCTTTGGCGCTAAATGATAAATTAACATTTACATTGTAACAGCAAAGAAAATATTTTTATTTCGTTTAATGTATTTTCGTAAATAAACTACCATCTTATTTTCTTATTTTTTATGATATTTATTTTTTCTTTTAATTACACATACAGAAGTGCGCCTGTGGATCTACCTCAGCAGGGAATAGTCAAATTTTGGCATTACAATAGGAAATGCTCATTGAGATAGTACAAATGTGTGATTTCCGCATTTAGCTACGAGTGGCGTTGAATTAATCATCCCGTTTTGTTTTTGAATAACTTTTTTACTAAATAAATATAAAAAAATGATTATGAGTGATGGGCATCTTCATTTTTACCTTTACACGCGCCATTGCATGTCTGTTTGTAGCTGTAACTGTCTAGTTCAGCAGTGCCTAATATGACTGACGTAGGGCGCCTTTTGCAAAGATTATAAAAGGGTTATTACTATTTTGGTGAAGCTGTTTAAAGTGAAATTCTGTCTTCGGTTCCTTTTGAAAGTTAAGGAAGCTAAGTTTACTTCTTTAATTTTGTAGGATAAAATATATATTAACCCCAGATAACTAAACTTAAACCACTCAGTTACTAATCATTTGTCTCACAGAATACAAATTAAAAACAAGTATATCTTTATATATCCTTTTTCTATTTCAAACCACTATTAATGGAAGTTCTGTTAGTGAGGTGGTGTGACGGGAATATGCCGAATTTGCAAAACTGTAGACGTGCGTAGTCTATTAGACGAATGTTTAATGATCCAGGGTTAAAAAAAAAAATTCGAGAAATATTTAATATTTTTGTTAAACATTTTTATGATCTTTTTTTTCTTGTGATTTGTGAGATATAAAATGGCTCCGATTTGTTTATTTATACATAGCTTAAGCGATGATCAGTAATCCTATATTCCCGTAACTTTTCGAGTTATAGTTTGGACGCTTTTTTAACATTTTTATAATTTTTTATATTTTTTGTTAACAAGTTTTTATTGGCATTTTTACAAATCCCCTCAGCTTTTTTTCTGGGATTTGTTTTTTTATTAATAGCTTATACTATGCTCAGTATTCCTATGAAGTTTGATTCCTAGCGAGCAGAGCGCAAATACAGCGATAAGAGAAATGGCGAATCGAGAGCGCCTACATTAGAATTGCGGGCGCTATAAAACTGCATACTCGAAATTTTTATAAAAATTCTTATTAAAAAGTTTGAAATTTTAAGTTATAAGGTTTTAGTTGTGTTATAAACTTTGCTTTGATAAAAAAATAAAAAAGGAATAAACAATTATTATTTTGTCAAAACTGCAATGTGGCACAGCTACGAAAATGCAACCGCAAAGATAGAAATTTACTTTAAAACAAAAATGCAACTATGTTTTGCTTGTATGAGGAAATAAACACTTAATATAATAAGTAATTACTTCAAAATTAGTTTTCTGTACTAATTATGTAAATCTCTAAAATTGTTCTCATTGCAGGTAAGTTGCGTTTCTCCTCATCCTCATTGAAGAACTCAAAATAGAGCAGAATATTTGTAAGTAAAACTGCCAGTTAACAGTCTTAAGTAATGACAAATCTAAATGGGAAAGAACTGCGCTAACTATGCATAAGCACATACATACGCATAATAATTTAACTACATCTGAGTACACTGCGTATGAGTAACCTGTTACCTGTAATAAATTTTGCTTTCATTCGTGTTCCATAAAAAAGCAATAGTCAGAAGTAAAAGTGTTGGACTCATTTAGGTTATAAACAACAAGCAATCTACGCACTGACTGCTAAAAACTGCAGCAAAGCCACGAACGGCAACAGCTACTACAAAAATAGTAAATGTATAGCATTTAAGGCAAAGTGAAGAAAATGAAAATGAAAACTTCACCAAAAATTACTTTGCATTTTCATTTTATTGCTTGATCAAAGAAAATATCCGGTTTGGTTTACTAGGGAACCTGTCTTGCGGTCAACGCGAACATTCATTCATTCATGCGCAACAGCATAGACACAACAACAACTGTAACCAATTAACAACAACTGTACTAAACCACCAACCCACTTACGCAGTTTAAGTAATTATGATTTTAGACTGTTTTCGTTTTCGTTTTTATTTTCGGTTTCGTTTTACTTTTTGAAAGAAATAAACTCAAGAAAAAAAGAAAGAAAAAACAAAGTGGTGGCGAGTGTGCGCCAGCGAAAGTGAATGCATGAATGTGTTATGCAGCCAAGCGCCGTAAATAAGCCATCACTTCATTTGGTCACTCAAATGTCAATAAGTACTGACAAGTGTTTGAGTGTGTGCGTTTACTTTAATTTAATGCCTTTTCAATATTAATGTCCAATATAATGTAATTGGAACCTTAATTTCGATTTCTATCGCTGCGCTTTAATTGATAATTCCAAGAGTTTTCACGTTTTCCATTTTCACGCCAACTCAGCATAATTTCTGTTTTCATGCTTTCTTGCTGTCTATGCCTCATCGATATATTTGGTTGACACTTTCTGCTTCAAATATATTTTTTTAACACTTGAATCTAAGCGCAGTTGCTATATATTTGGGTTTAATAATTAAAGGCGATTTACAAAAGATAGTCGAATGTGTACGGCTTTGCTTTTATTTGTGTGTGTTTGCCTAAGTATTAATCTAAATTGTGCTTTAGAAAGCGGGATATAACAACGAAAATGTTGAGGAATTTAAAGAAAGCTTCAATGTAAAAACATACGCTTAAATATTAGAGGTTTTCATTCAAAAATATTTTTTTATTAATTTTTGTCGAAATATGCAATCTTTCTTAAGATAAAAATTTGAAACCTATTGTAATTGGAGACCCTTGCGTCAATCAAACTTTTCATACACTCTTTAATCAGAAAAAAATAGAAGAAAGGAATTCAGCCCTTTATGAATGGAGCGTTTAACATGGTATTATGGTATTTTTATAAAAATTTATTGTGCTTATTTTTTTTTTAATTTAAAATTTTTTTCTCTTCTATATTAATTTTTGTGGGAGTTCTTAAGTGTTCTTCCTCTTTGTTTCTTGTCAGTTTTGTGACCGTAGTCAATACATGAAAAGCAATCAAATATCAAATTTCACATGGACCCTTAGCGGATGGATATGTATGACCGCGATCTTAATAGCGCAGCAAAAATAAATAAATAAATGTTAACAATCACACAGCAGAACTGAAAGTGAAATACAGTATTGGTATAATAAAAATGCGTTTTTTGTTGCTCTTGCTGATACCGCAACTAACCAATAAAATCAACAACAATGTAGTACATAAAAACGCTTACAGTAAAATCTGAATTTTAAAGGAAGATAATTTTTATTTGTTTATTGTAGGGATTATATACCCGATGCTAATAAAGTGATGCTAGTGCTGTGTTGCTGCTGCTTTGATTTAAATGCAACAGCATCAATTAAATGCAGCGCTTGGAACGGAAACCAAAATTCCCTTTTTGATGCCTTTATGTGGGGAAACTTTATGCATTTTTTCCGCTGGTCCAACTAACAATGTAGTTGTTGTTGATTGTTTCAGCTATTGGTTGCATCCATGAGATTGTCCATTGAAGGTGCGGTCGATCGCTGGTCTGGTCGGACATTGGCTTATTGGTGGGAAATTAAAAAAATGAAATTTAAATGACTGAATTAAAATGAAAGTGTTGTGGTTGAATACCGCATGTATATATATACATAGTTGCAAAATTCATGAAAAGTAAAAATGCAAAAACAATGGCAATTGCTACCTACACTACATACATATGTGTGGTGCACGTAGCTTGACCCTTTCCATGAGCATTTATACTCGTATACACACAAGCGTCTCATTACTTTTGCACTTTTATAAACTTTGGCGTTTTAAATGCACTTTTGTTGTTGTTTTTGGAACATCGAATGTGGCAGATCGCCGCCTCATTAAAGGGAGTGAACCACGGTGGTTCGAGGTTTCGTTAGGGTAGATAAAATAATTTTTGCATAAAATAATTTTTCATCTGAAGACATACTTAAATTAAGGAAATATTTTTTTATGAAATCTCTTGTATGCCATTTTGTATTATTATATCCTTTGAATGGCATGGAATAAGTATCCGAGAGCTCCAATATTCTATGATTTGCCTGCATAAAATCGGCTGAAGTTGAACAATAGCCTTAGGTCGTCTTATGTAACGTCATATTATGCTATGTTATTTTATGCTATGTTATGTTACGATATGTTATATTATGCTATGTTATGTTATCCTCCGTTATGTTACGCTACTTTATGTTATGCTATGTTATGTTATGCTATATTGTATTATGCTATGTTATGTTATGTTGTCTTTCAGTGCATCGCTTGGTTGTGGCTATTATCACCTTTAAAAACATTCCTTTATATCTACCATGCTCCATGCGAGTCTTCCGTTAGAGCAAGTGCAGCAACAATTATTCTCACAATTTTGCTACGGATAGCCAAATTTGTAATCTATGGTTCTCGGTTTTTCGTACCTACATTCACTTGCTGTTCAGATTACATATATTATGCCCGTATGACTTTTACTAAATGGTGACAGAGGCACCATAGAACAGTTTTACTGAGTTACCTTGAAAATAACTACCCATAAAAATAATATAATAATATAGGTAATCTTGACTAAACACCTTCATCTTTTTTTATCCGTATTGCACTGTCCATTTTTTTTACATATTTTTAGGACCTTGAGCATGTCTCAGTATTTGAAATAAATTATTAGGCACAATAAGGCACTGGCCAGCAAAAATTCTTAAAATCGCTGATGTGGCTTAATTAATATTAAATTAATAATCAAGAATAAAAATGCAAAAATGTATTCAAAATCGAAATTCGCAAACACAAATGCCAACATTACTTCAATGGTGTAGATCGACTCTTTACCGACTATTTATTGAATTGTTGACTCTAGTATTGCGTTGCTTTTGCATTTGCTGTTAATAGCGGCAATCATAACATTACCTTACATGCCACAATTTGCTATTTTGCTATTGTTGTTGTTTCTTTAGCGATTTTGCATATGCCGGTTGGGCGTTGCACATTGCACTTGAATAGCCAGTAGACCACATTATGCATACCGCTGCGTTGTACTACAATAATAACAAACAGTGCATTTTTAGCACCTACACACTCGCGCAGCCGCTCACTCGCATATTTGAGCAAAGCAAATGGCATTGGCCATCAACAGCAGCAGCAGCATTGAAGTACGAGTGCAAGTACCTGCTCCTCTGGGGGCGCAGTTTATTGAACTGCACTGTGTAGTCCAAACGTATGTAAATAAGTAAACACCTACACTCACTTGCAAATTTGTAGCAGCTCTAATGCGGGCACAAGCGCTGCCATACAAGCACTTTCATACAGTCTGCAATTGTCTCGGCCTCCACCTCCTTACGTCCGCTGCTGAACGCTTTACCTTCAGTGACCAGAAATAACAAAGGAGTTTCCCTACTCATGGTTACTTACTTACTTATTTACTACTTTTAAAATTTTTTTTTATATATTTATACATTTGAAAAATTTTTCTGTGTTTATTTTTTTGTTTTTTGCCATCGAGTATTTCTTACTCAACTCAATGCGCTAATTTGCATATTAACCGCGCATTGCACTTGCATTTGCATTTATGCCACTCGTATGTACATATACTATGGCAACAACAAGCCAGCGGGTAAGCAACAATGACGATTTATGCATTTCTGCATTCACAAATTTTCCAATTCACTAAGTTGAACTACCACCAACTGCAAAGCAACAAAATTACAAAGCTAACCATCAACAGTCAGCCATAACTTTGGTGGCCACCAACTGTTGCTTGGCTTTGCTCTAGAAAGTGACCCGCATTTTTTTACAGATTTAATGTAGCAAATAAACCGCGTGAAAAAAATGAATGAATAAATGAAATGAATACAAAAATTTATTTATATTTATGCAGTTTTATAATTTTCTTTAGCTTATTGACGCAAATATTTATTTACAAATAAATTTATTGAGGTCCTTTTTAAACCACGATTGCATGACTCATATTTCTGTCAATTTACATTATTATTTCATTGGTGATTTCTGATTTTCAAAAGTGCAGGTGTGTTTTTTTTTCATTCAAAAGCTTTAATAAGTAATAGTAAAATGCAAGATATAAACAAATAGTAATAATCATTAGTTATGTTTTGAAATGATGTTCTGCCATGAAAAAGCTCCTCATAAAAATATCTGCCGTTCGGAGTCGGCTTGAAACTGTAGGTCCCTCCATTTGTGGAACAACATCAAGACGCACACCACAAATAGGAGGAGGAGCTCGGCCAAACACCTAACAGAAGTGTACGCGCCAATTATTTATTTATTTATTTATTTTTATGTTTTGAAAAAGTAAATTCTTTGTGAGCCAGTATACTTTATAATAGTTCCTCGTGGAACAAAGGCCACTTGTGATTTGATTGATAGAATTGAGTTTAAGATTGACAGGTTAACAGCGTACTTCTCCGATTTTGGCGCTGAGATGCTGGCTTTAGCCCCCAGACATGCGGCCAGTTTGCTTGCAACAGCTCTTACTCTGCCACGGATGGTAAGGTTATACCGCATATACTCGGTCATCAGGGCCGCGTTTATTTTGGAACAGGGGGTATAATGTGAAGACTTTATGTTTGCATCATTAGCCAACTTCCTCCATATTTGATGATGGTGAGCCAGTATGCCCGAAAAACAATTTTCTAGCTGTTGCAAACACAATTTACATTTTTGTCCGAACATATTTAAATCTTTTGTCTGTGACATATTTACTTTCCCATCGCTTACACAAACACTGCGTACTTGTGCACTGAGTGAATGTAGGGGTAAGAAAGACATTAACAAATGCCTACGGATTTTAGATTTAAAAATTTGATTTAAATAGACATCGAAAAATCGTTTGTACCAATTGAAAAATTGATTCTTTAGCTCTTTACACATTAGGGGTATTTTGAATGCATAGCCTGGCACTTAGCCAAATCAGCTGATTAGCTCAAAGTAACAACGAAATGCACTTGAAGTTAAGGTAGGATACAATTTAGTCGTAAATTTGACACAGTTATAATGCCACCCTGCGTTATGCTTTTATTGTTTCGTTTTCGCTGCAAAATATCGTTGATTTGAACAATTTCCCAGTTAAAATTTTAATATAATATTATAAATACCTACACTTGTGCTCACATAATTAAATCCCTTCAACTTTTTTCAATGTTCGCAATATCTTTCAGGTAAAACTATTTTCATAATTTTTTTATATTGTAAAAATATGGTTCCGTGTATAACAAAAACATTATAAATCGTAATAAATCAATTTTATAATTTGTGATTGATAGTTCATATTTAGTACTTCATATCTAGTACCCATAATACACTTTGTAGAAAATTGAGAAAGCTTGCAAAAAACATTGTCAAAAATCAACGCGAATTTTGGATGACTTCAAACTTACATTTTATTGTACCAACATTGACTTGGTTTTAAACTGCATACCCAGAAGTTTTCTAAGGAATCTGATTAAAAAGCTGTTCATTTTGTCGATAAATTTTTGAAACTTATTAAATTTTTGTGAATTCTGTAAAAAGCATGGAACATTGATTTATGAGGTTTTTGCTATACAATTAACTAAGTTTATATAAAAAAGATTATAGAAGAAAATTTAGCACACATAAATATTGCGTATATTTTAAACAGATTAAGTGACTTAATTATGTGAGCGCAAGTGTAGTTCCACGCCGCCATGCAAATGCAGTGAAATTAAGCCTTCTAAAATTACCATCATTTTCATTGCCTTTCATATCTGCTATAATGAAAAGTTATGAATATATTCCGTCACTGTAAAAGACGGCGCAAAATTAATCATCTTATTAGTTTTTTGTAGTTAATAATTTTTTTTTGCTAAATGAACACAAATGATTGTGAGCTTATTTTTTACATTTATATTGGGCATATGCAAGGTGGTGCAAATTTAGTCATCCAATTTTGTTTTTCATCAATTTTTTTTACTAAATAAAAAAAAATATTTTGTGTAATGGAAATCCTTATTTTGACCTTCAATGGAGTGCGCTTGTCTGTTTGTTGACTGCAGCGTCAATTATGGTTGACGTACGACGTTTTTTGCAGAAATTATAAAATTTCCGATAGAGTGATTAATTTTGCGCCACTTTGTAACATAATGTAAATAATGTAAAATAATCTTACAGTTAGTAAAATCAGCAGAAAAATATTTTACAACATTTCTGTTTAAAGATGACCGCGACCACGCAAAGTGGAATAGTGTTCTCTAAACTCTCGAGCTGGATTTAGTAATGTTGAATGAGATTCTGCTTTTGTGGTATTTTATAATTGATAATTATCTATTGTCTGCTTTTCGGCTTTCATGTAGGAATCAACAAACACTCTTGTCAAACAAAGAAAAAAGCTAACAAAAAACCAAGATAAAAACAAAAAGAAAAGAAAAGAAAAAAACAAACAAAAAAGAGTACGCACCAAAAATAAATTTACTAACAATCTCTCATTTCTTCGCCTGCAAGATGTCAAAACATATAAAGGAATATGTCAAAAACTCATTTTGTTGCCCTATCGTCTACAAGCAGTGGGGCTAGGAGCTCAAATATTGTGTATGACATATATTTCACATGAAAAGTGCAAAAGTTTATTTGGATATACAGTTTCTTCCCAAGGCGGAGCAATAGGTTTCACTCCATTTTACCCCTAATTATTATTCATTTTATTATCTCCATACTCGCTTTTGTTTCTTTTTTAATTTTTTCCTTGCTCTGCTTTTCGAATGCGGAAAATGTATGCACGCACCTAGAAAAGAAAGCAAATTATAGCATTACATACATAACTACATATGTTTAAACTGTAGTTGTATTTTCTGTATTGTGTAATATGCGGATAATGGCTACGCAATGTTATGTCTGCGTGCTTGTAGCTGAATTATGTGGTGTTAATAATTTTTCAACTTCCTATTCGATGTTTAACGTATGCGTGCATTTTACTTTTAAAAGTATAAAGAGGCGTGTTTACCACACACATCTTTAACGAAATGGGATTGCAAAAATAGAAATTTTATGTTTTAATTCAAATGCTTACATATGTATGTATATACGTTTAATTGAGCTTCTACTCTTCTTTTGTATTTAGCATTAAAAAACCAGGTCCATGTGTTGTGCCCGCTAAAGCAGAGTTATGCCTTGTATTAAAATAAATACATTGTTTGGGTGCCTAGGGTAAGAAGAACAGGCCAAATATAGGGTTTCCTATGAGTGCGTGTGAAAGGCCCATCTATGCGATTACGTATGGAACATGAATTGTCCTCCGCGGCGTTGTACCTGTATGATGGCACGTATCCGAGAGGTCTAATTTTCAATGATGCTGCATAGCTGAATTTGAAGAATGATCTGGGTATATGTGGTCTTTGGGTGCATCGGCCGGCTGCGGCTTTATTGGTGTTTACCTGTGACTTCCGAAAAGCCCACAAGAAAATATATAGTGGGGTCAAAAACCACAGAATTTGATATTTCCCCACATTTGGTTCCACGTTTCCGGGACGACCCAGATTTTAATCCGCCCAAGGAGTATCACTGCAACAGCATTTGCCAAATATTTATGGGGAATGTTTTATGCTGCATGACCAATTTACGTCACCTTCGCAAGAGGTAACTATGAAATCGTTGATAATCAAGTTTTATATTTGTTCGTGCTGGTATAACTGCAGTGATGTTTGGCATCCTGAACAATAAATAACAGATTTCACAAAAGTTTCCAAAACAGCATGACTGCCACAGACTGTCTATACCGAAACATCCTGGAAAAGATTTAATTTTTTGTTATCATTTGTGAAAAATATTTGTCCTTAGATTTTTTGTTTGTTTCTTAATTAATAGCTTAGACTCTGCTCAGTAATCCCTGAAATTTTCATTGTAGGACTGACATAACTTTTCCAGTGATATTGAAATACGTACAGCGAACCAAAGAAAAATCAGTACAAAATGCTACTCTAGGGAAGCGTTAGCTTACGTGCTTGTCGTATAGGGTGGGCCATGTAAAATTTGCTTTTTGAATCGGCTATAAAAAAAAAAAACTAATCAATATTTTTTCAATTTTTTTTTTATTTTGAAGATTGAACATTGTCATTTATGAATAAAAAATAATATCGTTCAAATGACTGCCACGACTGGCTTTACAGTAGGACATTCGATCAACCCAATTTTTAAGCACATTTTCGATTGTTTGGGCTCCGATTTCATGAATGGCAACTTCGATTTCGTGTTTTAAAGCATCAATCGTCTCTGGATGGTTCGCATAGCATTTGTCCTTAACGGCTCCCCACAAAAAATAGTCCAAAAACTCGTTGAGCAACGCTCGCTATTTACTGTAACCGCGGCTTCTCGCTCATTTTCGAAAAAAAATGGCCCGATGATGCCGCCAGACCAAAAACCGCACCAAACAGTGACTCATTGGGATGCATTTGCTTCTCTATAGTAACGTGTGGATTTTCTGAGCCCCAAATCCAACAATTTTGCTTATTGACCTAGCCACCGATGTGAAAATCAGAAAAGAAGAAGAAGACTCACCACTTTGGAAATAGGTTTTCAATATTTCCCAGTTTTGTTCAAGCGTATAGCGTCCCATTTCGTAAATGTCAAACCTTTAAGTAAATTATGAACACATTTGACATATCATTTGTGTTACCATTCTCAAAAAAATAGGTGGTTCAAAAAGCAAACGCTATATGGCCCACCTTGTATATTACGCCCGTTTGTAAATCGATCGGCGCACCGCTTCGTAGATTTGTAAGCAGGTACGCGGTGTTTTTCGCTGATTCGCTTTACACATTTGAATATAACTCGAAAATTCGTGGGAACCCCCCTATAAAATTTGCAGGGATTACTAACTAAAGTCTCAGCTAATAATAAAAAAAAAAAGAAAAAAAAGAAACAAATTTGAGTAGAAGTGTTTTTCGTAAGTGTCAAAAAACGAAAATGTTTCCAAAATTTTTTTAATTTAAATATCAATCAATGCAAAAGTTTTTTAAAAGTATATTTCCTCCCAAAGGAAGTAAAAGAAATTGTGAAGATGTTGAAAAGGATCAAATTAAGTTGACTATTAAACCTCCATGTTAAAATTTTCAATGTTGAGTAAATCTCGAAATTATTACATATTTTTCTAAATTTTTTTTCAGTTTATTTCATGTAATATTGCATATATAAATTTATACAATTAGCCCTTAAAGCCTTTGTGTGAGTTTCTTTCCGAACTCGTACTCCTATTCGGCTAGCGACTACCTCGAATGAAGCGCAATTTGAAAATTAAAATTTCGACCTCTTTTTCCGAATATTGGCTTTCAAATGGTACAATGCCTTTGGTTTTCGACGTGGGTCAATGACTTTAGATATCTCTGAGTAAAGCCCAGATACGAATCAAAGGAGAAATTATACGCTTACCGCATGCTTTTAGAATAATTTGATTGGTCGGATTCGTGCAGTTGTGTGTTGAAATAAAACCTTTTTCATATTAATATCGTTTAATTCTAAGCTAAGCTTATTGATGCCAGAACAGGAAAATGAGGTGAGCAGAAATCAGCTGCCAATTGTTAAAACGACTGACGCTAGAAAATATGTGCTGCGAATATATAAATGGAACTTCTATAAAACATCATTCAAATATGCTTTAGGCTTGCCAACCATATCGAGACCGAAGGACGTGCAATCCCTTTTAGATAAACACAAATTTTAAGCCGTCAATATGGCGGACTTTAAAACACCAATCGTATTCTTAGCTTTGCTTAATTGCATTTAGTAATAGCGCTGCGAGTTATTAATTCCTCGTTAGATGTCAGAAGTTACCAGATTTGTTCGTAATCTAGTAGTAAGTCATTACATGTCAGAGGGTATTCGTCTTCAACCATAACAAATAATATTCCCGAAAAAGCTCGAAAGAACTGTGTTTCAAGCATATACTCGCCTTTAATCCTTTGTTTCTTTTATTAAAAAACAAAAAATTCTTTGTTTTTGTGTTTTTTTTATAAAAAATATGTATTAGCTTTATCGTGAACTTAGCTTTGGTTTTATTAACTCTTTTACGCAGTCCTAATAGTCACTACCAGATTTAATCTTTGCCTTCCACTTTTCTTATTATTTATTGCGCCATTAAATCGGTTTGAGAGCATGCATGTAAATGCCAACGTCAGGTAAAAGTAGTAAAAGCGATGAAAACAAATTTTAACAGATTAATTTGAAAATCATAATTTCACACACAACTTGTGTTTGTTTGTAGCTCATATGGCCAAGTAGTTGTTATAGCTTTTGCTAAGTTCATAGTAGCTACGGCTTTTATCGCCATCGCATCCATAAAGTTGGATTTTACTTTGCCACCGTTTGCTGTTGTTGTTGCCGTTTGGCTGGTTGCATGTAATTGCTGGAAGTTGATTATTGCCACTTGGATAGTTGTTGTTGGGCGTATGTGGAATTGCTTTTGTTTTCATTGTTTACTTTCTTATGCTGTTGACATTTATTGTCGCCAATACGGTTCGCAAAGTTACGATAGCATACATACAACCCATACAACCCACGTGTGCACATAAAATATAATACATAAAATATTTTTCAGCTCTTTTCTTTGTATTCGCTCGCTCTCAGGCGCCGTCCTCGAGTGCACTCAATTGTCGTATACAATGGCAGTATAGCACTAAGAAACAAAACCAAAAAGTGTAATATCCGCGTTGCATCAGCCCAATAGACTTTTGCAACATTTTCCGTACAATATACTAAGCAGCTCTTATCTCTTTCATCTATTGCTCATTTTTCATCTTGACGCATGTATGTGTCTGTCTGTCAACGGGTATGCTCATAACTTTATTTAGCATTTCCAATTCTGGGCACCACCTTTATCTCCTACTAATTCGCCTTATTACATGCCTTTCACGCTGCTGCTGGGAACTTTTATATATCATATTACAGTAACGGACACTGAAATCTGACCACATAGAAAAGCTCTATATTTCGCCCGAACGTTTGAGGTTTCGTTTTCTGACAATGGATGTTCCTACGCTTAATACACCTAACGAAGAAAAAATAATGAAAAATAAATGTTCGGCAGTACGCACACAATATATCGAATTTAAAGTAAATAAAAAAAAATAAAAAATGAAATAAAAAAAATAAAAGTAAATAAAAAAAATAAAATAAAACAAATAAATAACCAAAACAAAATAAAAATAGAAAAAATAGATAAAAAAATAAGTAAAGAAATAAAACAAATAATAAAAAAATAAATCAAATAGATAATAAATTAATATTTTTGTAATTAAAAAAAACATGAAAAAATAAAAAATGTTACAAAATAAAAAAATAATTTTTAAGAAAACAAATAAATAAATAGAAGTTAAAAATATGAATTAAAAAAAAAAATTGAAAAATAAAAAAAGTAAAAAAAATGAAAAATAGAAAAAATATAGAAATAGAAAAAAAGTGAAAATAATAAAAAAAAGAAACAATAAAGCTTCAAAAAGAGACGTAGTAAGGTTTACTTTGTCACTAGAGTAGGTAATTTCGTACTTGACGATTATTAAAATGCAACAAAAAATATATTCATCTCCAAATAAAATAAAAAAATATTTTTTACACGGGCCAACTTTTTATGCACGAATTTCAATAGTAAGTTTTCATTTGAAATGGGTGAAATGGATGTAATGAACAACGACTCCCATCTTCAAAGTTGCCAAAAAATTCGATATTCCTATAAAACGAAAATTTGCTATAAATTGGTGTTATTATTCTTATGCATATACATATGTATGCATGGTATATACTTTTACAGAAACGAATAGGATTACAATAAAGTTTTGGAAAATGGCATGACATGGTACCACTTACTCTCAAGTAAATAAAGAAATACTATTTAGTTGAAGGAAAAACGTGAATTGGAGAATTTCTAGTTTAGTCTGATGACGAATTTCAATATTTACCGACTTGAGTAAATTTAACACAAAAGCACTCTATAGCAAAAGCTGACCAATAGGCAGTAGATAAATCCGTATCGAAAAACTTGTTTATGAATAATGTTTGTTTGCCAGTTTGTGTGTTTTGCCAGTGATTTTATTAAATTTCATACCGAATGTAAATTTTTTTTTAATTTTTCTAATGCGTTCACACATTGCCTATTGCGTTCACAGCATGCCTATGTGACCGCCTAACCTCCTGCCGGTTTACTTTCTTTTTGTTCTTTGCAACCTTACTCGTATGTGAACTTTGCCGTCGCCAACTGAGCTGAACTACTCTGTTCAAGTGGTCCGAAAGGCGGGAAATTGAGTTGAATAGTGATTTAGTTAACGCCGCATTTGCAACATTTTTTCTTCTCCAGCTGCATTTTCATTCACCACGTATGTAGCTTATTCCACTTAAATGCGAGCGTGTTAATTACATTCGAGTTGAATATAGGAGAAGAGAAAAAGTTATAAGAAACATTTTAATTATTTTATAGTGCATTGCATTGTGTTACCTCTGAGAGAGGGAGAGCTAGGGAGAGCAGACTCTAGTAACTAGTGCGACTGCCTTGCCAGCATCGTCGTATGCCGTGACTTGTATATTTTCTTCCTCATCAATATTTATAAGCGAATATATGAAATTTTTCTTAACACTTTTTCTGTTTTTTTGCTGTATTTTTTCAAAGTTGTTGTAATGCTTTGTTTTCACATTAGCACTATTGGTTGCATAAGAATCGTCAAATACTATAAATAACATTTATTGCACCTTTGGCACTTACCCGTCCTATGATTTACGTGTAATATCTTTAAGGCCAACAACAACAATTAGTGGCAACAGTTTACCGTACAATTGCATGACGAATTGACATATTAATAGTCGCAGTGATTGAAGTGTACGGCTAAAGTTTAATTGAGTAATTTCCTCACTTTAAAATATGTTGCCTTGTATTAAAAAATAATAATAATAATAAAAGTGGTGGATATAGATACGAGAAGCGACCGACAAGTACGCGGCCTAAGATACTGAATTAATGAAAAGTATGGTTTTACATTTTTTAATATTTCAACGTAATTCCTCTTAAGTAAAATGCACTCCAACATCGCCAAAGTAATGCCTTTATGCCACTAAAAATGATTTTTAGCTCAGTAAATCTTCGTTTGCGTAGGTTTTTGTGGCAGTTGGTTTGGAATAGCCAACTTATTTAGACCAAGTAAGTCCGTTGTGGTTTCGTTCGCGTAACTAGTTTCGAAAAAAAGCTTAAGGCCACAGTAGCCATAGCTATAGCTTATTGTATTTCATAGCTAACTGTAAATACAATGGTCAATAAAAAAAAACTATAATTATGAATTCCATAGCTTTTAAGTCATCTTTCGCGAGTCATGACCCGAGTGCTGTTAACCCTCGGTTCGTTGTGCGCATTCGATATTAATGACAGCCACAATATGTCCCACAAATAGTGTTATGACGAATAATCGCTAAGTATAGCTCCATTCTTTTGCAACTGTTCTGCAAAAGAACGTTCGAACTCGCTTATAATTTACATATACCATAGTTACTATACAGCACCATGATACCATTTTGGTGTGTTTGTAAAGGAAAAACAAAATTTGTAAATAAATGTATTTACCAAATATTGTATATTATTTCAAATTAAATTTTTCTCGGAATTACTTATATATCAAAATATATATTGTATTTTATCTCTATACTTTAGAATAATATATATATATATATATATACATATACAGTGCACTCGCGAACTAATTAAAACAGGCGCTGTTTGATTTATCGAATTTGTTCGACTTATCAATTGACTGTGCTATGTTAAAAAAACAGTCATCGATATCGATTTTTCGATCGATTGTTGAAAATGGAAGCCAGCAGAAAATTTCTGTAGTATAGTTTCGTTATACGAATTACATTTTGGTCCATTGGCTGGATCAATGGTGTCGCATTCGGCGGCATAAACATAGTTAAAATTAAACCATCCTCGGACTTTAATTCGATTTCGTTGGGATGTGATTGGGCATTATCAATTAGAAGAAGAGCCTTCTCAGGTAGTCCCCCATCTTTCAAATATTTTCTTACCTAAATATTAAAGTCATTTAACTTGGTTAAAAAAATTGTTTTAATGAATCTGGATTTTACCTGCGGCACGAACGAATTATGAAATCAGTCTTTGAAAATCGCCGAAGTCATCCAGGCTGATTTGGAATTTTTGTACTCCACCGGACAGTTAAAATTTTTGAAAACACGAGGATTTCTTGCTTTGTCAATAACGAGAAGTTTAAGCTTATGGTTGCCGGTAGCGTTAGTGCAAGCCATAAATTGCCGTACCTTTCTTTTTTATAAGACTTATGGTGGACTTGGCTACCCCATATTCCTTCGCTAGAGAAGTAACACTACGTCCACGTTTAATTTTGTTAAGGACTTCAGCCCTCTCTTTTAATGTTAAACACTTCAACCTTTTACGATCCATTACTCACGTGCACTGATACACTACAAATGACAAATTTAAAGCAATTTGGTCAATGGAAGATGTTGTTCCCAGAAAACTAACGGGATATTAACGCCGAAATATTCATATGGACAATACACTAGTATACATATAATTTATATACATATACTATTACATATGTATCTATGTACAAAATGTACATGTTTGAAAAGAATGTGTGTACAAATAAATTTGTTTTTTTGTTCGAGTTATAGCGCTTTTTTATTGTTCGAGTTACAAAGAAGTCAATAGGGGGAAAAATGTGTTCGAGTTAGCACGTCGTTCGACTTAGCGGCTATTCGAGTTACCGCGAGTGCACTGTATATATATATACATATATATATCATTTATTTGATATTTTTACAAAATAAACTATGGGCTTGATTTTACTTAGTTTCTCAAGTACTTTTCAGAGGTCCAATCACTATGGTTTCGCTTTTTTCCATGCCAACGTTATTAATCAGGTCTCCTATTGTTTAAGCGTCTTAACCTTTATTACTGTTGCAAAAGAATGCAGCTTACCACAGGTTATGAACTTATCGTTCGGCCCTCGTACACACATATACACATACATATGTATGTAGTAAATACTTGCCGTAAGCAAGAATAAATGAAAATTGTAGATACAACAATCACGCTTCTCGATACATTTTTCAATTTTATTTAATTGGAAATCACTTACAAATGGCATTCGAATTCAAGACAAGTTAAATAAACTTGATTAAAAGTAAATTTGTTAAAAATACATATATATGCACATAAACAATAACAGTATTTGTGCACTTTACAA
Source organism: Anastrepha obliqua (assembly GCF_027943255.1). NCBI lineage: Eukaryota > Metazoa > Arthropoda > Insecta > Diptera > Tephritidae > Anastrepha > Anastrepha obliqua. The sequence goes on from NC_072892.1 coordinate 82,314,407, forward strand.
AATCAAAAACTTTGCCTGCCAATTCTTGCGGAACAGTAAAAAACATGTTCCTAAATTACTGAAAAGAAAACAAATAAACTTAAAAAAAAAACAAAAAGTAAGGAAAAATAAAGTGCCTGTAAAACAAGTAAGAATGCAGGAAAAGGTCATCACCCTCAATTTATTTCGATTAAAAGAATTTGATTTAAAAAAAAACATAAGCACATTCTGTTGTTTTTATATCAGCTTAAACATTTCCCATACATGTACCGAAATGCTGCTGGAGTGACAATCCTTGGTCGGATATAAATCCGGGTCGGTCCGGTAACGTAGAACCGACTGTTGTGAAATTGAAGTTTGAAAAAGGCGAGCCGAGAAGCACCGAGAGAATGGTAACTCCTCTCCAGATTGGGAGAATGAATTTTACTCGTTCTCATTACACCGGAACCCACAAAGAAAACGCGCAGTGCTATCTGGCTGCTCTAAGCAGAACAGGCAAATCGGGTGCTCAATGATTTCAATGGTGGCCCTATGCTGACCCCAAGCGCTATGTCCTGTAATATTACCGACCATGAACCGAATATCTTTTCTGCCAAGTTTTAGAAAAAAGTTCGACAGTTTTCTGTTAATAATCTGTTGCATAATCGCTGATCCAATTCCGCTGATTCATTCCGATTATTGGCTCTGGCCCCTGTGTGAAAACCGCTAATCCGCAGTTGACCAATTCATCGGTAATTTCATTTCCTTGAACGAACACCGCGGAGTTCTGTCGTGGGAACAATTCGTTGCACATTCTGTTTTCACTAAGCGCTGTGTAGGGAGAAAAGTTGAGGTTCAAAATACTTTATAGATCTTAATTGTTAACCGATTTTAATTGTTTTTTATTTTAAGCTTAATAAATTTTTCATAACTAAATGATGGTTTCATTACCAAAAAAAAATTTATATATTTTCTCTTGGTGAGTAACGCTGGAACTTCGCCTAACTTTTTCTCCCACATCATAAGCTTTTTGGTTTTTGCATTTTCACTTCCCTAAATATTCAGAAACGCCCGCACTGCTCTCCAATGGCAAATAACTGGCTAATGAACTCAGCCACCCACAGCACCGAAAAGGCCAACAAACAACATAAACAAAAGGCGCGTGTGCGTTTGAAGCTCTTAAGATTTTTCAATAAATAAATAAATAAAATTGCGGTTAATCGAAGTGTAAAGAGTTGGTGGCAGCTAGCCAGCCAGCCCGTGCTGCTTCAGTCGCTGACTGTCGCTTTGCTTCTCATGAAGATTATTAGATGCCCTGCTGCTTTTGTTGCTGCCCGTTGTGTCGCTGTGAAGCAGCTAATTGTGAATACGTGCACTTTGTTTCACTGCATCGCTTCATCGAGGCCATCAATACCCCGATAACTATGTAGCTGTAGCTGCCCTTCCGGCCATGGTGCATGCTGCTGTGCACGTTTTCAAGGGCTCTGTGGGGGTGGCTGTTGCCATGGTTGTGTTTGCTAAGGCAAATACTTTGATGTAAAATATAAATACATTAATTTTTATTACACTCACGAATAAAGTGTTTATTTATACTACTATTTTAATTATGTTAATGGGCTTAAAAATCGATTTACGAAGTTTTTAGAATTTACTAATTTATATTACAAATTCTCAAATCGAATGTATCAAATTTGAATACAACTTTTTTTGAATTCCGGGTATTTTAAAATTTCTTTCTTAAAATCGTGAAATCTTCACCATTTTCTGGGATATTAAGCTATACTTTTCTCAGATTTTTTGCCAAAAAGGTACAAATAAACTTGAAAAGCTCAGACTTATCATACTTAGGCTATAAAGCACTATAGAATATTGAATATACTTGCCGTAACAACTATTAATTCGTACCCTTATAATCTCTTCTATACACTCCCCGTTGTAAAATTATAACTATTTTTTTACTATAACAAACGCAAAGTTTCAAATTTTGTACGAAATTTTTCAAACCTTCACCTTAAAGTTTTGATCAGAATTTTTAGAATTTTTCTGGTTATGCAGTTTTCGGTCATTGCGTTTTAATGCGAGTGCGATTGTCAAGCGATTACAAAATATCGTCGATTTTTGGCAATTTTTTTGGGGGATTTTTCGTCTTTGTAAAAAAAATCGGGCATGCAATTTAGAGCATACATTTTAAAAAAGTAGTTTTAGATTTAAATGTTGAACTAATAAACCAGTTAACATGATACTTTTTTTAAATTTATATTAATGTAAAGTATGTTTTAACTAGTAATGAAAAAAAAATCTGGGGTTTCGGAAAGTAGACGTGATACACACGAATATCTACCAGTATGTCGTGTGCTATGGTATCACTCTTAATATTTTACTTTCATTTTTTTATTAATATTTTAGGTATCATAAATCTATACCGAAATTCATACATACATATAAACCTATATAGCAGCGCATGTGCATGTATGTATGTACGTGTACAATTGTCGAATTGAGTTCAAAGCGATGACTAATTTCGCGTATTCAGCTCATTGCAAAATTGAAACCTAAAAAGTCATAGCTGCGAAAAACCAACAAATAAATCGTTAAAACACCGCGACGGCATAACATGTTTTTAAGTTTATTTCATAAGCAAAGCAATAGCTAAGCACAAAAGCAGACAAACTAAAGCTTTGACATAAAAACGGACAACAACAAAAATACTGAGTGATAAATATGTGTGTACGTATATTAAAGTATATGAATGAAAGGAAAACTAACAGAAATAACATCAAACCTACTCAGGCAGCGAACAAAGTGTTGGCTTTTAGCTAGTCTTGGGTGGCTTAGCGCCAACTACAGGGTCTTTCAAGTTCAAGTTAATTTTTTTAGGTGGCTGTGAGTGTCGTCAATATCCATATCATGAACAATAGCCAAATGTCTTTCATTGCAGTACCGATATTTTCAATTGAATGGTCAAGGCAAATTTGTGCTGATGTTCCTATGTTTAATTAATTCTTTTATTCTGCAGGGAATTATCCACTATTTTGCTAACTATGCAGCCGGCGAAGACACTATAGTACCACAACAATATGACTACTTTTCTTTTGTTTATTTTAATTTTAATAAATTTCGTTTTTGATAAATACATCGTTCATTCTAGGACTAATATCATATAAAATAAAGTTTACAATTTTGTACAAAATTCATAAGAACTCGATAAATTTTCCTAAAATTTTCAAACATTTTAATCAAAATTACAACAAAAAAAAGTCGGACACGCATTCCATTCATTCCAGAATACTCAGTCAAGGGAAAAAATTATCAATAAACAGTTTGCCTACCATTTTTATGGTAGATTTTAATGGCGCAGCAAAATCGTTGATTTTTTTATTTAACATCCTTCAAAGCAAAGCTCTGTTAAAATCGATCTGGGACTTGAAAGACCCTGCATTTCACACACGAAAAATTGCATTAGAGCTAAGACGTTATGTTTTATTATGAATACTTTTGTTTGTGCTTAAAACAGAAAACTTTTACTGCTTGATTTTTTATTTTATTTAATGCTAACTTTTTTCTTATGAGCTTGACTGGTTTTATCGAGTTTTATCTTTTTTGACAACGCGACGGGCGCGCAAGTCAAGGTTTCCAGCCGTTTGTGGTAGATCTGATGAGAGTTGCTTGTTTTTATTTGTATTGCTGTATTTGCTGCTAGTTAAAAGGCAGCCACTTCCACTAATTATAAATTTCAACCGAAGTTTTTCTACTCAAACTCAAGCACACACAATTTTCTTTTAATTTTTTGTAAGTGGCGATTAAAATTAATAATTTTGCTAATGCCAAATAATTGGGCTTGCCAATTACTTAATCCTTCTTGTGGCATTCGCCATGAATTACTCATCGTTCTAGAATCCTTTTAATCACTTCGAATCTAGAACCACAAGTTCACTATCAATGCATAATATTGACATTTCCCTCATTTTGCTCAGTGTAAGGGCGTCGCAGATGCGTCCCACAGTCACTTGCCGGCTGTATTGAGCGGAGCTGAAAGAAGTAGAAGAGAAAATTTTTTTGAATTCCTGCTCCCGAAAATAAAGCTTGAAGACAGAAAAATGTATGAAGCATAAAGCGTACCAAAAAATGGAATTTGCTGTAAAGAAAGTTGTTAAATTTGATTACCGAATCAGAAGGCATGGGTGCAAATTTTAATTATTTTATTATTCAATTTCTGCGCTTTTTTGTTGTTATGCTTTCCTTAATTAACCAACTGACCTGGTTTTCCTTTCTTAACTTAACTTTTTAATTAACCTTGCGCAATGAGTGATTTGGAGTCAAGTGATACGTTTTGGGGGAGTGAAATTAGTTTTATATTTTTTTATTTTAGCAACTTTTTAATTTCATAAGCATTTTTATACCCCGCGCACTTCTGCCAAAATCATTTTATGCAACAGTATACAAAATTGAAATTTTGGTGAAATTTGCAGATTTTTCATAATTTTCATAATTTTTGCACAAAGTTAAAAAAACGGTTTATATTTTTTTGTTTATTGTATAATGAGCTAAACATTTATAAAAAAAAAGTAACCACTAAATATATTAAAAGAAGTTAAATAGCTAAAACTGGTCGAAATGTGGTACACCTTTCATTGTCCTTTTGTCTAAATACCAAAATTTTCAGAATGATGAGAGGTGGATTAGTTTTGTCTGCCCGCTCATCAGACTCGCGCAAAAATTAATATTTTTCAATGAGACTTGGCACACATATTGGACCAAGGTAATTTAGTAGTGAATATGTCTGAAATCAGTAATTAGCCACGCTCACTTACCATATAACGGTAGTTTTAGCAAAATAACAAAAACTGAAGTTTCTGTTACTAATAAAATACAATAACTCAAATTTGGTGCAAATAATGAACCCAATAAAAATAAATACGGCGTCAGTCTATGAGTTTCATTGCTTCCAAAGATTAACAGCCAGCACAAAATAAATTTTGCTAAATATAATTGATATATAATTGGTGCTTCTTATTTGTGGCGTACGCCTTCATGTTGCTCCCCAAATGCAGGGACCTACAGTTTTAAGCCGACTCGGCAGATCATTTTTTTTGTGAGGTGCTTTTTTATGGCAGAAATACACTCGGATGTTTGCTATTGCCTGTCGAGGGGCGACCACTATTAGAAAAAACTTGTTTTTTTATCATTTTGGTATTTCTGAATGGTATTCACGCACCAATCGATGTGGCTACGACTGCCGTATTGTAATTACTATAGTTCATTATTGTATTATCATTGGGTTTTTACTTAGAAAAATAGGTCATTATTAAGCGTGGGATGTTTCACTTTCGAATAAAATTTGTACTCCACTTCACCCATTCGGAAGGTGCTGCGTGGCAATTGCTCAATATATAGACATGCGATCGTGCTTCATGGGATCATTTGACTGAAAACATTTGAAAGCTAGATATAAAGCCTTCTTTAACCAAGCCGAAGAAAAAATACATTCGGCTGGGGTTAGGGGTGCTAACAAACTTATAGGACTGTTGTCGTTCTACGAATCCCGGAGTTGCGGAATTTTGCTCTTTTTAAGTCCCGAAAATCTCGTGACGATTCGCTACAATCACGGGATTTTCAGGTTTTTTAATATCTTAGGAAACATATCGTAGGTCAAACTTGACTTTGACTTTTTGACAAAAATATAAGTAGATATATTTCAAAGTTTTTTCAATATTGATAACATTTTTTGAGTTAAGTGGTTGCAAAATAGTGAAAATCTAAATTCCGATTCTGGTCTCGGAATCCCGGGATTGCAATGGTGCGTCAAAATGAAAATATGAAAATTGAAAAAAATTGTAACCCTACATGCCATACACGCTTTATTTTATATAAACAGTTGATCATTTAAATATGTTTCTACTATGTAATTTTTTTTTCGTTTTAATGTGAGACTCTCACAGTATATACGAATATCTACGTCATCAACACTCCCGCAGTGAGTCCATCAAAGAGATGAAAGGAAAGAAAACCAATAGCATTTTTCTCAAAACTAACGCGTACGACTTTGGTGACTTGGCAAATAAAGTTACCATATGGAAATGTAATAAATTAAAAGAAGTAAATGAAACTTTGACAGTCATAAATTTCACTTTCATAATAGTTTTAAGTAGCTTAAAAAGTGCATGTAAGGTACAGCACAAAAAACTAAAAGTCGAGGGAAAAGTCAGTTATAACTCAAGTTTAATGTAATTAAAGAAATTTTGTTTGCATTTGATGGATGCCGTTGAGCGCTGCTTGACAACGTGCCTTTTATGACCTTTCTCTTGCCACCCTACATAACCATACTTTGCTACATATCTACTCACATATGCTTGTACATACTTGCACTTATACAAAAATTGACAAAATCATATCTGCCAGTCGCCTTTAACATCAAAATTAAATTTTAGGTGATACATTTCCGGAGATTTATTTTGTGAGTTTTTCGACGTTTTCTAAACATTACATTCATTGCCGTGCGGAATTTAACATTTATTTTGAGTTTTATGCTTTAGTTTTATGTTGACATAGTAATTTTCGCAGGCCAATTTTTGCTTACCTTTGAAGAGTTATATACAGGCATGTTCTGAAAATCGCGCGATTTCAATTCGGATCCGAAATGGCAATTCGTACGATTTTGTTTTGGGTGTTCTGTAATTCGTCCGATTTCATTTAAATTCGAATTTAAGTTTGAAACAGCTGATTTCTCTTTGGCAATTAAACAAACCAAATGACAAAAGAATTCGTTGGCAAAAAATACGAAATAATTTCAAAATAAGAGGATTTAATTAAAAAATTATCATGTTTTTTATGGCAGCTTATGTGTTAAACGAACAGGAGCAAGATTACCAAAGTAGAATAGATAGGCGGCGTTTAAGAGACCATTCGAATCCTCTCAGTGCACCGGATTCTACGTAAGATTAGAAATGGTTATACTTTGTGGCATTCATTAAGTTTTTCTACTTTAGATTTGTTTCCAACTATCGCCTAAACAAGTACGCTTTTTTAGAAGTGCTGAATGAAGTAAAATCTTTCGTCAAGGAAACGTCCATACCTATTTTATTAAAGCTGGCAGCAAGTCTTAGGTTTTTCGCAGAAGGTTCCTATCAACGTTCCGTCGGAAAGGATACAGATATTGCTATGGGTAGAAGCACAGTCTCAAAAATATTATCCGAAATGATCAATGCTTTGGAAAATGTTCTGTGTTCTAAGTGGATTAAGCTGAAAATGTCTGAAGAGGATTCTAGAAAATCAAAACTTAATTTTGTAGAAAAATTCGGTATTCCAGGAGTAATAGGGTGTATTGATGGAACACATGTGGCTCTGATTAAACCTTTTGAGAACGAGCATCTATTTTTTAACCGAAAAGGATTTTTTAGCATAAACGCAATGATTGTAAGAATGAATTTAAATTGTGTTTCTAAAATTTAAAATTTACTGCCTTTATTTTACAGATTTGTGATTTTGATATGATAATAAGAGCAGTTGATGCAACTCGGCCTGGTGCAAGCCATGACGCTTTCGTATTTAGTATGAGCAGTGCAAAACACTATTACCTATCGCAGTATGAAGCTGGTGACCGAGGGTCTTGGCTACTGGGAGATTCTGGTTTTGGTATAGAGCCATTTCTACTGACTCCATATAGAAACCCAGGCCCAAGATCGGCAGAACACAGATTTAACCAGCAGCATGCAAAAGCACGTAACATCGTTGAGCGTGTTATAGGAGTATTAAAAAGTCGGTTTCGTTGTTTGAAAACTACCCTGCCATATACGCCGCAAAAGGTAGTGAAGATAATAAATGTTTGTTGCGCACTACATAACATATGTAGAAGTAATCAAATAGATGACATTGAAACAGAAACCGTATTAGAAAACAATCCAATTGATGAGGAAATTGCTGAAAATGAGGAAAACAGTAGTTTATATAGTGTTGGCAGAAATATAAGAGACTCTATTGCTAGAAATTTAATATTATGAAACATAAAATTTATTCATATTAAAAGTAAATATATACATAACATTTCAATAAGATTCTTTTATATTTATTTTTTAGTCTCTATCTCAAGCATTTTAGTTTTAATATTAACTGTTTCCTGTTGCAACTGCTCCATTTTGAGGTAATGTCTTTGCTTTTGCTCTATACTTTGAGTCTTCAAGCGATTTTGCTCTGCCAGCAATTCATTTTGTTTCTCAACAGCACGACGAAGTCGTCGAATCTCTTCCCTTTCATCTTCCTGCGATTTTGCAATCTTGTGTTGGTTTTCACAAATGTTATCTAAAGTTGTGGATATTTTCTCCATACAACTAGATTGCGTTGCCATACACGACTGAAGGCTGTCCTGCGTTGACACTCGTAGCCTCTTTGCAGCTCTCAGGGTAGCCACCGCTTCCCTACTTGTTTGGGGACGTTCTTCCTCAGATTCGATAGCGCTATTATTATCTTCTGTCCCAAAGCTTCTACAATGGCTTATGCCCTCAACGGCTGCAAAAATTCCACAAAATCTTGCAACACATTCTTCGTTGCTCGTCAGTACATGCTTATTAAAGGGTCCACCTCCTGTTGCCCTCGATTCTAGATTGTTATGGGCAACCTTTTTCCGAATGCACCCCTTCCAGTCAGACCATCTTGAAAAAAGACAACTCAAAAATATTTATTTTAATATTTGACTAAATACTTACTTTCCATTAACATCTTTTTGGGGCGGCCCTTCTGCATTTAGCAGCGTCGTTAGCTCTTTCCACTTTTCCTCAACAGCAACTCTGTCGCCCTTCAAAAAATTCTTCGCCAAATCTGGATGAGATTCCATAAACTCGACTAAAATTAGCTCTTGCTTGGAGTTCTTGTGTTTTCCCCTAAAAGTTTTTGAATAAGTTTTAAATATTTTAAATAAACACTTTTATTTACATAAATATATGCAGTTATTTTGAGTAAATACTCACATTTTGATAAATTTATTTCAACAAACAGTTTTAAGAATATCACAAACCGCTAACGTTTAAGTTGCCGAAAATAAAACTGGAAAATTTTAACGATTTCGATTTCCAGAACAGGGTGAAAAAACGATTTGCTGATGTTCGAAAAAAAACGAAAACGGAACGATTTACAGAACATGTCAAACGATTTGAAAACGGAAAATGCGAAAATATTGCCCGAAAACGATTTGCAGAACATGCCTGATAGTTTCGTGGTATATTCGAGAACTTTACATGCTCTTAGCTGTATTGTTTCTTATATTAAATAGTAGCCAGTAGCAAAAACGTTCAAATGTATTTATATTTGCTAAGAAATTGCACACAAATACTCAACCCTCCCCACACCTTTCCTTCTCGACCTATGGTTTCTCCTTCACCTCTTTTTCCCCCTCTTGCAATGGTATCACAAAGGATGAACCAAACTTCTTTCGTCCAAGTGGACCCACTCACTGGGCAACGATTACTACCTAACCTAACCTAAGTAAATAAACTACAGCTATTCGGGCTGAGAAAATCCACAAATCTCTGGATCCCGGGAGTGACGTCCGTACTTCACTTTTAGTGTGAGGGACGGTTAGTAAGGAAATGCGCCAAGTATGATCTTAATCTTGCCTACATTCCACGTAAGGAAAGTTTTAAAAAAGATAAAGTTTTGGTAATTCTAAAGGGAATTTGCTGTAACTGCCATCCGATGCCTCTGGTTCGCAACCACAACAGACATGAAACTTCAAATGATGGAAAAAATTTTTTTGTATTAGCGGTCAGCCATCAGTAGACAATGGCAAACTTCCGGATGTATTTCTGCCATTAAAAACTCCTCATAAAACCTTCTGCCATTCCGACCCGGCGTAAAACTGTAGGCCCCTCCATATGTGTAAAAACATTACGACATATGTTGCTATATCTAAAACCGTACGTGGTTCACCTGTTCATTTGATTTAGCTAAGTGTTCTCGTAAAAATTATTAAGAAGCTGTGCAACCATGCGCACCTTGCATAAATCGCCCAATCGGTGCTAAAATTATAAATTATGCTCATACATCTGACTGTACTTAATACATTTCACTAAAAGCTTGCGCCGTTCATATAAAGTTCAGTTAAATATTTATTTACTTGCTTCCACTTAGAGTTTTTAGTAAATATGTACCATTCCTTCGGGGATGCGTGTGTGTTTGGAACAAGCAAATTATTAAGCCATATTAGGTAATTGTATTGCTTCTATATCTTTCTATTTAAAATTCCACCAATTTGTTTTGGCGAAGCGAATGGGCCATGCATATTTACTACACACACACCGCCACAGTCTTGGCCTTGAGAACATTCGGTAATTGGTTTTTTCTTGTGTTTGAAATCGGCAATTCTTTATTATTTTTTGCTACCTTTTACTTTGAAAATAAAGTTGGGTTTTTAAGAAATATAAATTAATTCTCCATTGTTTTATGCTTGCGCGGTTTTTGCGTGATTAGGCTAATTTAAACAGAAATAACCGGAAGCTAAAACCGTCTTAATTAAGTTAATTTTTCTGAACCAATTTTGTTTAATTAAATATTTTTCAACTTTGCGCTATTTCTTGCTAATATTTGCTTTTTTGGGCTCCTATGTAATTATATTTATTATAAGTAAGAGTGTGCGTGAACGAGTTGATTTTATACGTAAGAATATCTACCTTTTCTTATTCAAATCTGGTTCAACTAAAAATTTAGAAATATTACCTGTACGGCAAAAGTCAACTTATTCTGCTATGCCCTAAAAAAATTTCATATGCACGTTAAACTATAGATTCTATATATTAATTCTCCGTTTCAAAGAACTGAATTAAGAAAGTCTTTCTTACTTGACTTTGTTTAAAAATAGGCTAAATTATTTTGTTCTGAATCATGCCAAATAGGCTATAAAACATTGTTTACGACAACATGTTCTACAACAATAACAATTCTGCAAATGTAATCCATAAAAACCATGAGCACCACTTTCTTTTTAGACGGAAAACGACGTGGGTTTTAGGTCTCGTCTTCAGTAATGATGTGCTCGTTGTTGAATGTAGGACCAGCTTTGAAAATCATGTCTTTGGCGACATCAACGAGGTTCCTTTTTGCATTCAAAAAACTTTCAAATTCAGGTCCACAGCGCACACAATGACGATAAAATTTTGGTAGGAATGTTAATCACTGATGTGCTAACCTAACCAAAAATAAAACAGAACTAAAATCAGTTGTCTTAGATAGAACGTCACCTGGCGGTTGTTCCGAGAATTTTTTGGTCAGGAAGGCATTTGCATATTAATAAATACAGTTTTGTATGCCCTCTGAATTTGAAGTGGTTTCAAAGGTGTATCTGCTTTGTGCAATTGTGAACATTTAGAAAATAGCTATTTTTCTTATTCAAAAAATAGCCTGTAAAAATAGCCTACATTTTTTGAAGAACATTTAATTCGCTCCTGGGGTGGGGCTGCCGATATCTCCGATCACGGTAGGAAACCGACAACATTCCAATACTTTTGGATATTTCTTTTATTATCCTTCCAACAGTATTTTGGGATAAATCAGTTGTAGTACAGAAATATTCATGAAATTTTAATTACCCTCTATTACCATACCAACGTCACTTTGATAGACCTTTCTTTCTCGGATTCTAAGAGTAGGTACAGAGAACTTGTGGAGGGAGGCCTTTGTGCTTTCTCGGGTTCTCCATATTTAAGGCTCGATAAAGCTAATGAATTGCACAGTGGCTGGTCGAACCGATAACGAAAATAAAAATCTCTGTCGTCTAATTCTAAGGGATGTGCTCTGTTTTTATAAATATTTGGATGCCTAAACAATGTCGCACCATTAATGATGCTGAAATTGCGTTCAATGTTGTCAAAGCGGTTCATATTTCCCCTAAACTCAATATATACAAAAAAGAAAACTCAACTTATGGCGCCGCAAATGTACATTTATAATTATGTTAACAGTTTGCTAAATATTTTAGTAACAGCTTATTGCTCTAACCTTAAAACCGACTCTAATCGAAAAAGCCTTATTTAGATCCTATTACTACGGACCAATCATGGTACCCTCAAAAATATCTTGTAAATTGAAACTTTGATAGAGACATTTTTACTACCTTCTATGTTAGGTTGAATGTATTGTCTTTTAAAAAGTTTTACTTTAAGATTACTTTTATCTCAGTAGAGAACAAATACTAACTGCAAAACTGGTACTAAGACCCTTTTGAGTGTAGCTTAAAGGACTGACTGCTGATCTCTACCGGTACATAAACTAGATTTTTCATATCCCTTATTAATTTCCACATTTTATAGTTCATTATTCCTTTCAATTCAATCAATTTATCTATCATCTATCATTTATCTTATCATTCCTTTCAATTCAATCAATCTATAAATATAATAAATTTAAAAATAAATTCAAACGAATTACTTGGTGTAAGACGACTTTTCTGGAAAATAAATTTGAAATGTACATAAGCGCCTATAAGAGTTTTCCTTTTGTGTCACGTGTCACTTAATTATGCATACATATATCAGTATGTATATAAAGAAATAAACATTTAAATAGAATTAAATGCACTATCTACCTGTATAAACGACATTTAATGGCAGATATGGCCACTTAGGTTGGTAATTTATTCCAGCCTGACGATCAAACAATGCCAGCAGCTGTCATTCAAAATCGCTGCTTCAATAACAGAACTTCAGACTAGAATTTCCTTATAGGAGCCCAATACAACAATTTCAGACAATGATACAATAATAATATAGCGGTTTTACTATAATAGTATAAATTTACACATACGCAAACGCTTATATGGATGGTAGTACATCTGCCTATGAATGTGTGAATGCGCATACACGTGGATGTATGCAACTATGCATGTACTGTTGTAAAAATGCAGTCGTAGCACGAATCAGTAGTCATTATTGAAATGTTGTTTACAAATTGTATCGATAAACTTGCTGTCGATCGTTTAGGATGGCAATTATTTGTGCCGGTAAAGCGGTTAATCACAATTCGTTTTACATAAACTCCAGCTGGTTTATAAAATTTACAAGCGCTTAACAGAACTAATTTATGTAAATTCAGAAATATGTGTGCACATAAATATCGTACGGCTAGAGTTGTTGATCAAAACAGACGAATGCGCTTCTTGACCAGTTAACTTTAATAATCAGGTTGCGCGTAAGATGCGCGCTTCGATTGATTCGCTTGGAAATCTTTACACGAATGCGACGATTAGTTGATCAACTAATTGCAATTTTTTATGTGCTAGAGGCAGGCTATTCATAGCCTGTATCCATAAAATAAGTGAATGTGCAGTAAAATTGATTAATATGTCAAACCGTATGTGAAACTGAATTAATCTGTTATTTCTGGTTTGGGATTGAAGTGGGAAATCGTTACGTAATTCGAAAGTATTAATAAAAATCTAATGACTGCAAGTTGGCTGCGTATATTCAGATTTTTTCAAAGCTTTCGACAAGGTACTCTACATAATTTTATGAGGTTAATTAGTTTTTCTCGGATTTCATTCTCTTTTTCTCAAATGGTTGAATTTCTACTTCATTACCAGTTGTGTGGTCTTGATAGAGGATGTATCCTCCACTGTCTTTGTAGCCACATTTGGGATGCCCTAAGGTAGTATATTAGGACTACTACTATCAAGATTACTATGAGGTATCGTAAAAATTACATTAAATAAATTTAGCTTAAAATACTGTGTTGTGAAATAACTGATGAACAATTTTTTTTTTAATTTCGGTTTAGACCACAGTTTTATGGTCTATTAAATTTTAGTATAATAAAGTTCAGGTTTGAATGGCTTAAAATTCTCATTGATTTTCGATCATTTTTTTCCTGACGGTGTTGTTCTCTAGATAAAATAAAATTTCGTAACAGCAATCAAAAAATAAGCTAGAGATCAACTTATCAAATTGTTGAATTTGAAATTATGTTCAGATGGTGAATAAAAGATCTGTGGAATACTTACAACTCGTATTGATGGTTCGTATTCCTGTTACTTTTGGTAATTTGTGAGAGTCTATACAAAGTTGAGAATCGTTAAGTTTCTTTGAATTCAACACAAAATTTCACAAAGCAACACCAAGCAAACTATGAAAAGAACATTCAAGTAAAAATGAAGCCATAAAAAAGTAAAGCTGCATCTTTTGGTTCTTAAGTATTTATATGTATATATATATATATATTTGGTGCGTGCACCCTTTGACTTTAGCCAAGCTCCTCCTCCTGTATGTGGTATGCGTCTTAATGTTGTTCCACAAATGGAGGGACCTACAGATTTAAGCCGACTCCGAACGGTATGAGGAGCTTTTTCATGGCAAAAATACACTCTGAGGTTTGCTATTGCCTGCCGAGGAGCTACCGCTATTAGAAAAAACTTTTTTCAGGCGCGAACCCATTCGGCTACGGCGGCCGTTTAAGTACAGGGTGGCTGATGAATTTTGCTACATTAAGAAACTCAAATAACTGTTTTTTTAGTGTATGGAATTCATTTATTTTTTTTCAAGTTGAAGGTCATTAAATTTTATTAAATGTAGCTTAACTAGTTTTAAAAATAATTGAATTTAAATGCCCCCCATGCTCGTTGACACAAGTGCGGCATCTTAGTAAAAAGTTGTTCATTGCTGCTTTGAGAGTTGCGACAGGAATAGCCGCAATTGTTGCTCGAATGGATTGTTTTAGTTCATCAAAATTTGTTGGCTTTGTTTTATAAACTTCTTGTTTACATAAACCCCACAAGAAAAAGTCAGGTGCAGTAAGGTCAGGCGACCTGGGGGGCCAACGAAATTCGGAGTTTCTTGAAATCAGTTTATTGGGAAATTTTCGTCGCAACTCTGTCATAACAGCCTGGGCTATGTGAGACGTTGCCCCATTTTGTTGAAACCACACAGAGTTGAAAGGAATTCTCTTTCGGCGTAGTTCTGGATAGAAAAATTCTTTCAGCATTTTCAAATAACGGTCTCCAGTAACCGTAACGGTGTGACCATTTTCTTCAAAAAAATAAGGCCCGACAATACAGCGTGAAGAAACCGCACACCGCACTGTCACGCGAAGAGGATGCAATTCCGTCTCGTGGAGTATCTGTGGGTTAGAAGTACTCCATATTCGACAATTTTGTTTGTTCACATTGCCGTTTAAATCGAAATGGGCCTCATCAGACATGAAAAGGCAGTTTAACATGTTTTGGTCTTCTTCCACCATTTGCAGGATCTTCTGGCAAAATTCCAAGCGAATCGGCAAGTCTGCTGCATTCAGTTTGTTAACCATTTGAATTTTGTAGGGAAATAAGTCTAAATCTTTGTGCATTATTGTTTGCAAAGACTGTCGGCTGACACCAAGTTGAGCAGATAAGCTTCTTGTTGAAACTCTTGGATTGCTTTGTATAGCTGCAGCTACAGCAGCGATCGTTTCCTCGTCCGAACTGGTGGGTTTCGATGATAAGGCCTTCTTGCGACTGTTCCTTGCTCAGCAAAATTATTCACCAGTCTCATTATGGTCCATCTGCTCGGGGGATCGCCGCCAAACATCCGCCTGTACTCTCTCTGTACCGAAACTAGGGACTCCAGTGCGTGATAGCGGCGGACTATCCAAATTCTTGTTTGCGTGTCCCAGTTATCCATTTTAATAAATTTTAAAGATCAATCTGCAAATTAAAACAAAAATAGAACAGATAACTTAAAAAGAAAAAAAGTCATTCAATTTTTTTTTGGTAGCGGCTTTCATCAGCCACCCTGTATTTACCCTTTTGATACATATGTATGTATAAAAGTATATATTTTTTTACTTTCTTCCTGATCTTTAACCAAATCTTTGCCTTTGCATTTAATTTATTATAAAAAAGCGTTCACTTAACCATATTTAACCATACAAGTGTCATTTCTCTGGTGTCAAAAAAAGCAAAAACAAAACTCTGAGGCAAGAATACTGAAAATTGAAATTGAAATGCGTGACGCGTCGAATTTCAACTGAAGAATTGCAAAACCTCAAACAAAGCAAAATCCCACATACACACAGACACTTTCGGAGCTGCAAAGCACTTAAACGCTCACATGTAATGTCGAAAATGCAATTATTTTGTGATTAAAATAATTTTACTGTAATTTATGTACGAAAACATATGGTGAGCATGCACACCAACATATACATTCATATATAAATACAGGCTTTTGAGCTTCGCTTTTCATAACGAAACAGCTTTGTGAGACGCGCCTCGCTTGTTTCATTTAAGGCGTTGTCTGTTTCCACTGCGAGCGCAGATTTTCATTCGTATTTTACAGCTTGGTTTTATATTTGCCTTATTAGTTTTTTCTTGAATTTTTACTATGTATTTTTATTTTTATTACGCTGCCTTAACTTTGGTTGCCTTGCATACACTCGCACCATGGAGGCACCTCATTAAACAGCCCACCTCCTTTTCGCAGGCAATGTGAATCATCATCGTAATTGTGTTTTTGCACTGAAGTGATTGGTGTTGGTAAAAAAAGTGATTGTGGCGAAGCTTTTTTTTCTCTGTTTGTGTGTAAAATTGTAAATTAACCTTAGATGGTTAAAATAAATAGCATTTGTTTTTTAATATATTTACATACGAGGAGAGAATCCGTGGTGTGGGGCACTTAGTGGGCAAAATGACCATTTCGATTTGATGATCAGATAAGATATTTAAGATAAGAGTTTATTAAGTAGAAAAACGTTACAATATTTATGTTATCGCACGATTTACAGAATATAAATCTTAATTCTACTTATATTTATATATTTATCACAGGTTTCGGTTTTTTAAACGATTTTTTCTTTTTTCGAAGGAAAAACCTACTATGAAAAACCTCCGCTTTACATCTTACAAGCTAGGGTTAATCTATACGCATTTAAGTACCACGGCCTAATTGAACATTAAGAAAGTTCAGTTATTAGCAGATTGTTCGAAAAACTGGAACGAATTTTGAATCTTTTAGTCAAATTTTGTATTTGATCTGACAAAGTCTTAGTTTTTGATTCATCATGAAGCTTTCTGGTGGAGAAATGCCATGGGAGTCGTAGCATCATTTTGAGTACCTTATTTTGGCAGATTTGCAGTTTCTTAACATGCGACTTTGCGATATTACTCCAGGCTGGACTGGCATATAAGTTGCTATTACAACGCATTCGATCTGGTCTGTTCGTTTTATATTTTTCAGTATATTTTAAATTATGACGAGACATTTCAATATAAAGAAAAAAATTTCCCGCCAGGTGGCGTAGGGGTCTTAAATGTGACTCATATTCAGAATTGTCTTACATACAATAAAATAACTCTGATATCAGATTTCTGTTCATATTAGTGAGACATTAGAAACTTTTAAACATGAAAAATTGCCGTGAAAAAATAACGGTAAATCTTGCAGATAATTGTTTGCAATAAAAGCGGTAACATTACAAGCAGGGGAATACATATTTTCGAAAAGAAAAATCTCTTCACCTTCGCCGTAGTGTCGTACTCTGAAGCCAAGATCAATAATTGAGTGCTCATTTCTAAGAAATTTGAAGATGCAATATGAATAAATACATGAAAACTATTTAGTAGCATCATTTTGAGTACCTTATTTTGGCAGATTTGCAGTTTCTTAACATGCGACTTTGCGATATTACTCCAGGCTGGACTGGCATATAAGTTGCTATTACAACGCATTCGATCTGGTCTGTTCGTTTTATATTTTTCAGTATATTTTAAATTATGACGAGACATTTCAATATAAAGAAAAAAATTTCCCGCCAGGTGGCGTGGTGGTCTTAAATGTGACTCATATTCAGAATTGTCTTACATACAATAAAATAACTCTGATACCAGATTTCTGTTCATATTAGTGAGACATTAGAAACTTTTAAACATGAAAAATTGCCGTGAAAAAATAACGGTAAATCTTGCAGATATTTGTTTGCAATAAAAGCGGTAACATTACAAGCAGGGGAATACATATTTTCGAAAAGAAAAATCTCTTCACCTTCGCCGTAGTGTCGTACTCTGAAGCCAAGATCAATAATTGAGTGCTCATTTCTAAGAAATTTGAAGATGCAATATGAATAAATGCATGAAAACTATTTAGTCTAATTTATGTTTGAGAATTCCAAATTACAAAAACAAAACAAAAAATATATAAATGTTGTGGGCTTAATGTTCAAGCTAACAATAATTGATAGTTGGAAGTAAATAAAAATATAATTATTTTACTAAACAGCAAATGCTAAATAAGTAAAAGTCAGAGTTAGAGAGCGGTTAATAGAGGTTAGTACCCTCGTACGGGGGTAAGGTTATAACTAAGGGAAGGGGAAGGGTAATACATAATTTAAAAAACACGAAAACAATAAAAATTGTGTTTCTTACACGCCGAAAAATTTATTAGCTCTGGTATTGAATTTCAGGAGTAAAATTTTTAATGCTCTTTTCGATATAGCTCCATTTAGAGAAATACGGTTCCTTTAAAAACATTCCAATGTTATGTATAACACATAAAGGAAGTCTCTTTTTATTCTATATTATGACTGAACGGAGGTGATTAAAAAGTAATAGTTTGCGTATAGGGTCTAGTACTCCTTTGAACTCAACTTTTTACAGACTTAACATTTGAGTTAAAGATTCGAAGCTTTGTTTTATTTATTTTATTATTTATTTTATTTTATTAACATTTTCCATAGGCTGACCGTGCAGCGTGAAAGCACCAGGCCGAATAACTTTAATGACCCTAGACTTGGTTTTTTCAATATTAATACACAACCCTGTACGCGTATGCATATCTAAATATATTCAAATATATTCCATAAGAACATATAATATAGAATATATTTTATAATGTTTCGAAACCTAATTTATGAAACTTCGGTAAATAAATATACATAAAATTTCAATAACAACTGAAAAAACGGGAATTAAAAAAGATTTTTTTTTTTTTTAATAAATACAATAATAAATTAAATTGATTAGTTTATAACATTTCGGTAAACAAATATATGTAGAATATCAATAAGAAATGCAAAAAAAAAGATTTTTTTTTTTAAAAACGAATTAAAAAAAAAATAAAAAAATAAAATATTTTTAAATAAATAAAAAAATAATTGAAAAAAAAGAATAAAAAAAAGTTTAAAAAAATTGATCATCCAGCGATACTAATATTTGCAAAAAGCGTTGAAATCCTAGGTGATATCTATCTTAAATCTTCATTTAGATCAGTCTCCATCTGGTATCACTAGGGACCAAAAGGGCTATGCGTGGCTTAATGCCAGCCGGATTAACTTAACCTAGCCTAAAAAAAAATTTGTAACATTTTGATCAAAATAGTGAATATTTTTTTTTAGATATGTAATTATATTTGGACTGTTCCAGTAAATACATTGGCATATGGCACAAAGAATTTTAAAAGTAATTTATTTGCCTATATCCATTTACAATTGGCTTCAGAATTATAAAACTACTTGTGTGGCACAGTGTGGCAGTGGTTTACGGATTATTATGCAGCATAAAATTCCAGTGGGTTCGAAGTTCTTCCATTCCATAAATTCCATTTAATTTTGAAATTTCCCTATGATACATAAAAAATGATCAATTAGTGCGCTACCATTGTGGGCAAGACTGTCTTGTGTTATTTTGATTGACGGCATGGTTGTCAAAAATAACGGCTAATAATTAATTAGGCTTTAAGGCAGAATTACTGCCAATATCAAAATCATTGCTATCGTCAAAATATATGTATGTATGCCCACTCACACACAAAACAAGCCAGGCCTCCGCAATTCATAACTCTTCCACAATAGCAAAGAAAAAATAGGGACTCTGACGGCAAAAGGCCGTTAACCATCATATGAGTACACCGTCGAGTGTTATACCTTAGCCATAGTCAAATATGTCAGAGGAGCGCCACAAAAGCGTAGAATTCGTTAGTAACAACCAAAAGTTTTCTGTCCACTGTTGCTTGTCGCAGCCGCATGTCTACTGTCTGCTTCCTCTGCATTTTGGTTATATTTGGCAAAACCGCTAAATAGCGTTTGGCATTTTGCCTGCTGTATCATCCATTACAACGCGAAAAAAACGCTTTGACTTTATTCGTATGTTTTGTCTGTATGTGCATAAATATTTATGTCGGTATAATGTTTCATTAGTTAACCATTTTGTTTATTTTTTGTCTGGTAATTCCATTTTGCTTCACTTCACGCTCGATTTGCTTTATTTTTGTATCGAATTTACAACAATATTGCTGAGCACTTTTTTGGTAAGCTTTTTGCATTTAAATTTTTATTATAATATTTTTATTTGCAAAATGTTTCATCATGAATTGTTACGTAGGTTGGCGTTGCTTCACATTTTATTTTTATCTTTTGGCGACACTGACTCGATCGGGTATCAAGAAAACGTTAAAAGCGCAAGATGCCAAAAACAACCAATAAATTCGCAACAAACCATAACAGTTGTCCTATGGGCTTTATGCCGGTGTGCGCAGCGTTTAGGAACGCTAAGTCGCATCGTCAGTTGTGGCAAATCTCAACGCCTCGAATTCATAAAATCACCAAAAGCGCATCCCATGAGGGTTTATGCACATTGCAGCGCTCGTTCAGTGCTCCCTGATTGTCTTCATTGCCCGCCTGGCTTGGCTGTCTGCCTACGCCACCGCCTTGCAACACTTTTAACTACATAAACAATTTGTTTTAGCTAATTTTCAGCAATAATAGGAAATAATTTCGTCGTATACTGTTTTCAAACACAATAATTATCCAAGTCAAACTTTACTCAATCGCTAGCATCCGCTTGAACTGTTGCTTTTCAGTATTGGTGTTATTTATTTATTATAGTTTTACTGCCTGGAGCGTCATATTGACAGGCGCAATGACGCGGTTAGTGGGTAAGTTTGTTAGCGTCACTGTTGTCAAAGTGAAAGTTAAAAAAAAAGTTGTTGCTGCCGTGATTTTGCTAAAGATAATATTTCTGCATTTGTTTCGCTGAAAATTTGTTACAGCAGTTAACTTAAACTATGCAAATTTTAATATCTGTAAAGTCTCTTACCCTCAAAATGTCCAAAGTGTTGTAATGCAGCTATTACGAAATATTCAAATATTCGCAACCCTTGAACTCTTGTCAAGAGAACTAATTACTACCTCGAAGGACTTTTTATATACCGTTGCTAATTCGACTTTACTGGTTTTGTCAAAAACTTTGCTTACTGGTTTTAATATGTGTTCTAATTTTTTCCTTCATATATATTTATTTGTTTCTATAGCAGCAATTTTTTATAATTTCGATTAATAGCCTACTGCATTAATCTCTTACTTCCTCTTCTTTATTGGCGCGAGAAACGAGTTTTTCGCGTTAATCGGTGCCAGGTGGACACACCAAGTGAAGTCAAGTCCTTCACCCAATTTTGCCAACGCCTTCCTCTGCTACCAATAACTGGTATCGCATCGAATACATTCATAGCCGGAGAATTTGTATCTATTCGGACGACAAAACTTAGCCAGCGCAGCCGCTGGATCTGTATTCGCTGCTCTATGTCTATGTCGCCGGAAAGCTCATACAGCTCATTGTTCCATCACTTATGATACTTGCCGTCGCCAAAGTGCAAAGGTCCAAAATTCTTCCGCAATATCTTTCTCTAAAACACTTCAAGGATTCCTCGTCCAAGCTTCTGTGACGTACAATAGGACGGGCATGATGAGAAATTTATAAAGTGCTAGTTTTGTTTAATACGCAGTCCCAAGTAGCACTTATTGGCAAGAGAGATTTTATGTTTCAAGGCTGACATTAATATCCGTGTTAATAGTGGCTCCTAAATAAACCAAGTCTTTTACAACCTCGAAATCATAACTGTCAACAATGGCGTGGGTGCCGATATACGAATGCGCCGACTGTTTGTACGATGACAAGTGATGGAGGAGGTATTTCGTTTGTCCTCGTTCACCACCAGACCCATTCGCTATGCTTCTTTATCCAGTTTGGAAAAGGCAGAGCCAACAGTGCGGGTTTTAAGTTTGAGGATTTCAATATCATCCGCATACGCCAGCAATTGTACGCTTTTATAATAAATTGTGTCTGAGCGAATTGTGTCACGCTGTTCCAAAGTCCCATATGCTAATGTGACATGGGTGACAAAAAAAATGAGTGTCAAAAAGGAGGAATCTGTATATATCTCCAATTGGATCAATTGGACCATCGTGTTTGTACCTGATCTTCTGTGAGTATGCCCTTGTGAATCCTGCTCTTTTATATTTTTGTTCCGGCCTTACTTACTTTTTGGACTAATGTCACTTTACCGATATTAGTGAATTCCTCTCCGTTTAATCGATTTATATTTAATATTCTAATTTTACTTTTTAGTAAATAAATGACCTTCCAAATGAAATCTTAAATTGAAAGGATACACTTGTACATATTGCTGATACATAAAGCTCTTTTCATGAGGCAAAAATATTTAATTTGTGCTTTAAGTGTTTTAGGCATAAGTAGCTTTAGTCGAATTTCGGATATCAGCGCGATTTCATACTTCCCTCTCTATTAGGGTATATCACACGTTACACGGTTTTTGCACAAATCTGATTTTGTAAGATCTTCGAGAAATTTGCTGGCCAGCAAACTATGGCCAGTAAACTATGGCCAGTACTTAGTGCTTACATAGTACAGCAAAAGTGGAATCAGTGGGTTCAACAATGCGCTGTAGTCGATATAATCAACTTCGATGATTGTAGAAAATATGTATTGTATGAAAATAATCACTACTTAATTTTTTTTTAAAGTAAAAATCCCAAAATTAAATTTTTTAATAAGATATTTCAATATGACTTTTAAGCTCACAAGTAAATTTGTATAACATAAAATATTTATTAATACTTTTGGAAAAATTCATGGTTAAAAATATATATTAGGGATTCACTCGGCAGTCTTTAGTTGCCATATTGGCTAAATATCGACGTAATTATTATGCTTATGTTAATTAATTCATTTACATATGTATTTACATATGTACAGCCATAGTCGCAATAATAGCATAGCGGCATTTTGCCGCGTGATTATTTATTTATTTTTTGCTAATTAATTTTTTCTTTTCATTTTTTGTATTGTTTGTTTATATATTTTTATATTTTTCGTTCATATATTGTTTTTATAGTTTTAATAATTTGTTTTTATTTTATTTTGTTTAATATATTGTATATATATTTATGTTTATTTATAAAAACATAGAATGTACTACAACAAAAAGCATTCAATACAAAGTTTCATACTTTGCACAACATTTTAGGACTTAAACAAATTTCCATCAAAATTTCACAGTCAGTTTTTAGAAAAGTTCTTGGTTCTGCAATTTGGTATAGTCCATTCAATATTACAAAGAGGCGCAAATCAATCACCCTATAGAAAGATGTATAATTTTTGCAATTGGTGGCGAACGTCAATCATATTTGACACTTGACAAGCAATGGAGAGCGTGAAGGTCAAAATATAGATTTGCATTACTCAAAATATTTAATTGAAAAACAAAGTTGAATGATTAATTTTGCGTAGTATAATATCGTACCAGTTTAAAGTGAATGAGAATTCGCAATGATTTTTTATAATTTTTTTTGTCGACGGTGTTTGAAATTTTCTTCGATATAAAAAAATTGCGAGCTTTCATTTTACCGAAGAAAAGTTGTTAGAAAAAAATTTTAAAAATAAATAATCGAGTCTGTGCAAAGTGGCGCTGTACTATTATTGTGACCGCGGCTGTATGCACATTTATATCTATAAATGCCTAAATGACTAATTGACAGATCGTTGGTTTCTCTTTAGCGTCTATTGTTTCAGGTTTTATTGATTTCTTTTGTTTTTTTGGTGATTAATAACCACAATGCTACGCGTGTTTCAATATTTTAAACAAATATGGGGTACGCGGAAATTTGAAAGCTAGATTTTCTGGTATACTCTGTACACTCGTATATCTATGTATGTATGTATTTGCATTCAAATATCAAAATATTGGCGAATAAAAAGTAAATAAACGAAATAAGAACAATATTGAGCAGCATTAAAGAACAACAGAAAACATGTATCGAATTCATTAGTAGTGTTAATTAAATGAAAATATGAATTTTACGCAATGCGTTAAGAAGGAGGATTTTAATCTGCATAGAAATAGTTGACTCAAGGCGCCTTAATAACTTAGTGAAATTTTACAATATAATACAATATAAAAAAATGTAAGTTTGTTAAAGCTGAAGATTTTGGCGAAAGGTTTTATAGAAAAAAAGTTTATATATTGTACATAAACTTATGTATGTATGTATAAGGGTGGGTAAATTTGTATAGTACGATTTAACTCGACATTGCTCCTAAATAATTCGGATTCTACCTAAAATTATAAGAAAAAGTCCATTAGAAGACTCTATAGTCAATTTTCAGCGTACCTAATTTTTAAACAAGTTATCGTAATGAATTCGAAAATTGAAAGGCAATTAAGATAGAAAGTAGAAAAAATAATTTTCTTATTGAAAGTAAAAATAATCTGAGAAATAATTGTAAATAACTTGTTAATCGTAAAGAAAAAAAATTATAATTAGAAATTTTTTTTTTAAATAAACTAAATATTGTAAAATATAATTGTTCTTGGAACGTTTTTGCAAGTTTAAGTTTTATTTACGTAAAAAAATAACACAGCCAGTTTTCCTATTAAAATATTTAACAATTACATATAGATTGCTTTTGTAGCGCCATGGAATGGGGCTCGAAATTGACTTCATAGCTATACTATGTGCGCTATACTGTGCTATCCTTAATTAATACAAAATTTTAGTGGAGGGTATGGCAATGACGATAGAAAGTAGACAAAAATTAACTGAAAGTAAAAAACGGACTAAAATATATTTGTAAATAAGTTCTTCATCGTTAAAAAATTAATGATTAGAAAAAAGTGTTAAAAATTAAATTTTTAAATATTGTAAATTTTTTGTTTTTGGAATTTTTCGCAAGTTTTAGTGTTATTTACGTAAAAATATCGCATACAGTCTCTTTTTCTATAAAATATGTATTAAAAAATTACATATAATTAGCTTTGAAGGGCCATTATGAGTGTACGTGAAATTGATTTCAGAGCTATGCTTTAATGATCTTTTTTCTTAAAATTTTATATAGACTCGGAATATGCTGGGAGCGATATCGAAAAAAATTGAGTCGCTCTAATATTTATATATAAAAAAAAATAAATAATTGGCGCGTACACTTCTGTTAGGTGTTTGGCGGCGCTCCTCCTCCTATTTGTGGTGTGCGTCTTGATGTTGTTCCACAAATGGAGGGACCTACAGTTTCAAGCCGATTCCGAACGGCAGATATTTTTATGAGGAGTATTTATATATATATAGGGGAAAACAAACCGTTTAGTTGACCACAGCTTCGGCGAAGCCAGGCAAGTAACAAAACCGGATGCAAATATGGTTATTCTGAAGGAATGCAACGCAGCGCATACACCGTCAGCCTACGTAGTATCTAACTTTAGAGCGTGCACTTGCTGTAACGCTGCGTCAAACACTTTATTTGAATTTCTTTTTCCAATTATTTTGTGCTTTTTTCCTCATTTTATTTTCGTGTGAGTGCAATGAACAATGAAATTGAAGTTAAATTTAAAATGGGCGCGATCAATGGCCAAATCATTTGCGTGTGCATACAAATGGGTATCCCTGTAGGGAAAACTTAAACTAATGGCATAAACAAATGCTGTTTTTCGAAATGCGTACCTGACTTTCAGCAGTTCAAAAGACGTCAAAGTAGTTTTACTTTAAACAATTTTTTTTTTACTAAAAAGTTTCTTTTAATTATTTAATTCATCGTAATTTTTATAACATATTTTAATACTATGTTTTAGTTTGTTTATATGTGGCGAAAATTTATGATTTCACAGACTTTAATGGCAGTGTCGTCTAACTGTCAAAAACGTTTGTTAAGGTGAATAGATTCCCACATAAGAGATTTCATCAATCACAACTGTGTGGAATCGCTGAAGCTATAAATCACTCTGGATATCTTCTAATGTTATCTCCACAGCACATACCTTGTGAGGGGCGTGCGACCCACCTAGGAACACCGTGCTGTTTAGTGGAAAACACCTAGTTAGATGACTTCGATGGCCACAATTATTTAATACGCTCACCAACTGAAATATAACTTATTTTAATAGTTTAAATTTCATTGAAAAGCCATCACTCCACAACCAGTAGTTTTCCCAGCGGGGCATTACTTTGCATGCTGCTGCGCTGGTTTGATTTGTTTGCTGCTTCGTTGCAGAAAAGTACTTGCCTTGCTGGCAGTTCACTTCCGCCTATCGGCCGGCCATTCATCCACACATTTAGTTTTTTGTTTTATTTGAGTATTTTTTCTTTTAGTTTATTCACTGAAGCTTTCGTTAGTTGGCATTTCTTCGTATGGGATTCTGTTCAGCATTTGCGAAATGCACATACAAATTTTCACTGTTTATTAGTCCAATGGCCAATGTGTGTTGGCATCGGAGGAACAGACTTTTTTTCGTCTGAAAGCCTATGTGTACAATCGAGTTTATCTGGTATGTCTGTTGGCCTACGTAAACAAAATGCCTTGGGTTTCATCATAAATAAATTGGAAATAGAAATTTAGCAGCATATTTGAAGTTCGGTAAGGCAAAGAGCTCTGTGGGCTGAGTTGA
This sequence comes from Anastrepha obliqua, assembly GCF_027943255.1. Taxonomy (NCBI): domain Eukaryota; kingdom Metazoa; phylum Arthropoda; class Insecta; order Diptera; family Tephritidae; genus Anastrepha; species Anastrepha obliqua. The sequence continues at coordinate 82,341,034 of NC_072892.1, forward strand.
ATTCGATGATTTTTAGAGTATATACGGGACATATGTAATATGTAAGTAGAAGCGAAACGATTTTGAATTGAAAATTCCACCCAGCTTTGAAAAGGTTTTTTTTTAACTTAGAAATAAATGCATCCTGACTCCATCTTAACTCTATGACCACCTTAGGGTTGCGGTATGTAAATGAAATTTCGTGCATTCGTCATATGAGGGTTGCTTTTTATATTTTACGCGTTTGCAACACTACGTGTGATGAGCAGTAATTCGACATTTTTATAGAAAAATTAACTATTTTTTATCATAAGCTTAAATATTGCGTCTTCACGCCAAAAATAGGACTCGATGCTGAAGAAATTCAGTCGCGGTAGTTTAAAGCACTTCTATGGCATCGTAGCAAGTGACGAATCTTGGACCTATGTAGATGAGTCGGAAACAAAACAGCAACAAAACAAGTCGAGCTTAATCCGCAGGAAGCATCTCGAAACACGACAGTCGGATTTCCGTTAGGTTAGGTTAATTTCGATGATGTTAAGGTCCGGTGAATTGCCAGGATATGGCAAAACCATTATTTCCATTGAATTCAGACAATTCATGCTCATCCTGGATGTGTGCCAGGAAGCTCCATCTTGCATAAAGGTGTACTCATTTTCGGACACTTCCGGGTTTCTAAACAAAACGTTTTCCAGCACGTCCACGTACTTGACAGCGCGCATTGTTCCCTCAACAAAATGTAGCGGACCTGGTTCCTCTGAGGTTATACAGCCCCAAACCATAGCACTGGGGGGTGTTTGACCATTGGAAGCACACAATCTTCAGAATATCGTTCTCCGGCTCTTCTGTGAACAAAATTTGCTTTTTTTGTGACCGCTTCCAATCGGCATTCATCGCTGAAGATGATCAGTAAGAAGAAAAACAAAACCACAAAGACTTACTGCTATTTCATAAAGGAAAAACATGTTTTTTTTTAACTTACTTTTTTCCAATATTCCGCGTCGAAGCCTCTGTGAAGTTGTGCCCAAAGTTTCCGTCGGTTTCGCATACACGGTGTCAGTTTTGGCTTTTGTGCTAGTCGTCTGCAGAAAAGTCCATTTTCGTATAGGCGTCGTCGTAACGTTCTTTTCGAAATATTTACTCCAGATTCCTGAACCTCTCTTAAAATCATACGCCTTGAAGCATTCCTGTTCTAGAGAACTGTTTGGACAATTTTGCGATCCTGCCTGGTTGAGGTGATGCGTTCTCGGCGACAATTTTGGCGATTATTTGAAGTTACCGCTAAAACGTTGTTGGTATTTTTCCACTTTTTGGCAAAATTTACCACAGACGTCTTGGATATTCCAACGGTTCTTGTTATGTCTGCACAGCTGAGGTTCTGGGCTTTCAAAAGAAATGCAATTTATTGCTTTTGTACCGATGTCAAATCCGACTTTCGGTCCATTTTCTAAAAAAAACTGGTTAAATTGAAAAAAAAGGAGAGTCCGTGTGACAAACTCAAAAGATATGTATATTTTGTTCCTACTGTTGTTATATTTTAGATATATGAATATTTACTATTCAATTCTTTCATTTTTCAGACGATCTCTTCACACAATATCGAATTAATTCGCACTGGCACTTGCACACTTATAAACAAAAAACTGATCCTTTTCTAATCGTAGCAGGCCAATTGAGCAGAAATTCTTAAAAATATCTAAGACCAGGTTAAAAACCCCTTAATACCTTTTTATTTTTTATTTTTTATTTGGAAAAGCCCAAATTAGATTGAAAATTTTACCTGATATTTGAAGTTTTCAGAAAAAATGCCATCGGTCATAATTCAATGGGCAGGTACTGTATATAGCGACATGTCCCCTTAAGGGTTACTAATATAAAGTTTAAATAAATATAGCGAAATAAGCAAAGAATGTGTGGGACGAACAAAGCTTCGTTAAAACCTCTATTTTCTAATGTAAGTGGCTAATGAGCGCATTTTGCTGCAACCACGAAACGTTGAGGAGATTCTTTCAGTGCAGTGCCTCATAACAAAGTTTCGCATTCCATTGTAATAAATTGTTCAAACGACCAAATAACGGTCGTTTTCGTATTTGTTGTTGGTGTGCCTAATGCATTTCTCATTGTTGCGGAAAATTTGAACCGAATATTGCGCGTAATTAATTTTTTATGTGCAACATTGTAGCGGTTAATTACAAACATTTTGTGCAACGCAAAACTTAAAAGATACAAAATGAAAAATGAAATTAAACAAACAGCTGTTGTAGATTCAAATTTCCTGGTGGCGAAAATTAATCGCGCGTAACAGCGAAGAGCTCTGGAATTTAGCAAGCAAACGTATTCGAAGCTAACCGTAAGCTGAGCTGGTGTTAGTTTATTTGTACACATATTGCGGCCATTTATTTGAACGGAGTCAGAGGTACATTTGAGCATCATGTTGGAAAGTTCTTGGAAGCTTGCAAACGTGTGTACAAATGTGTAGCAGACGGGTGTTTTTCAGACTTGTAAAATTCGCCATTGGCGTAGGTGTCAAACCAGATGTCGAAGTAAGCACACATTTCCATTTTTATTTATAAATATATTGTCGCGTAAAATTAAAATTTTTTTTAATTTCAATTATTTTTTTATAAAAATATATGTAGTCCATACTACAACAAAAACCATTTAACTCAAAATTTCAAACTTTGTAGAAAACTTATACGAATTCGCAAATTTTCATCAAACTTTAAAACTTTTTCATAAATCTTTGATAAAGTACACAGGTTTATAGCTCATTGAATTTTGAAATAATAAAGTGCAAGTTTTATGTGGCTCCAAAATCGCCTTGTTTTTCGTAAATTTTTTTTCTTTTCTTTCTTCATGTGTGCCCAAGACCGCAGCCAAAAAAAAAAAATTCTGAAAAATCAAAGGGATTTTTGAAACACTTGAAACTTGCACTTTATTATATCAAAATTCAATGAGTTATAAAACTGCATACTTGGATTTAATTTAAAGACTCTGAGCTTTTGAGTAAAAAGTTTAAAACTTTTGCGAAAATTTGCGAATTTGTAAATTGAGTAAAAGCTTGAAATGTTGGTGAAAACTTTTGTATTCGCCTTGATTTGCCAAACTGCTTGGCTCACATTCTGATATTTTACTATAGTATATAAGCTTATTTATAGCATTCTATAATTTCAACATTTAAGGTTTCAGTACTAGAAGAAGGATCCATTCAGCTTAAATTTAAAGTTTCAAAATTTGGTTCAAGGAAGTATCAGAAGAATTCAGCCGAACTATTTTGTGCATAATCAGTTTATATAACGGGGGAAAAAAAATTTAAACTGTTTTATCCCACAAAATTAAAAAAAAAAATATATATATATATACATATATTTAAAAATATGAAAAAGAATCGAAGATATTCCCCCTTAACAAACTTTATGTAGAATTTTTTAGCTTGAAAAAATCTCAATATTATTAAGTTTTTCCCAAAAATGTGTTCAGTTTAATTCTTATTACCAGAGTTGCCTTTTATATTTTGCGCCCAATCGTTTTTCAAAATATTCTCCTTGGACGTAAATATATTTCTGCATTCGCTTGAACCAGTTTTTAAAGCACTTTTACCACTCAGAATTAAATACATACCTCCAAAATGAGCTCTTTAAAGGCATCGCATTTTAGTTTTGATGTTTGGGAACAAAAGGACATCATTATTTGTCATATCAAGGCTGTAAGGCGTATGACCTTTTACTTCGATCTTTTCAGTGCTCAAAAACTCTCTTGAAAGATGATACGTTTTCAGTGGTTGGTTTTTCTGCGAAAATTTCTGGCAAGCAAATGATTGTGTATCACTTGGAATTTAGAATTTCACACAGGCACATTGTTTTCAGATTCTTCTTCCCCGAAGAACTTTTGTTGCATTAAGCTGGAACACTTATGCTGTCTATTGATGTTTTGTTTCTGGCTCATATGCATGCAATCCAAGATTAGTCACCTGATCTGATGTCAGAGAATCTACTGTTTTTTGCATAACAATCGTGTTTGAACGGTCTTCACGAATTGCATCATGCAAGGATCGATGGTCACGCTGGAACTCGGTGTGCGATGGTGTAGGAAGGCATGTATTGCGTCATCCAACTCCTTTGATTTCTCTAATTTCTTTCGGCATTTTCTCTTTTATATGAAAGCATGAGATCAGTGCAGTATAAAACTGCATGCTAAGGATTTTTCTAAAAATTCTGACTAAAAAGTTTGAAATTTAGAAAAAAATTGTTGATTTTGTTTTTTTAATTTTGTACAAAGTTCGAAACAGTGGTGGCCGATTTCAGCAATCAATTTTAAAATTTTTTGGGCTGTTGAAGTTTAAAGTTGTACACTTTCAATACGAAACTAAATAGAAAGTTTTAACAGTCTGAAAAATTGAAAATTAATTGATCCAGCAGTATGAACTATAGTTTTATAAAAAAAAACAAATAAAAAAAATTATTGTAAAAAATTCAAAAATAATGAAAAAATTAAAACAAAGAAAGAATGAAAAATGGAAATAAAAAAATGAAAAAAGTAAAAAAAGATTTTTTTTTAATATAATATAAATAAAATAAAAAGATAAGAAAAAATGAAATAAATAGTCAAAACGTTGCAATATGTCGCGCTGCTATTATTCTAAACACAGGTTTACATGTAAAAATTACTTGCCAATAATTTGGCTGACCTCGGCTAAAATTTCTTCAGTAATTTGACACGGGTTGAAAACAATGCACGATTTAGTTTTGGAAGAAATTAGATGCTGACTTGAGATCAAATGGAATTATTTACATAGTCATTTTTAACACAATCAGACTGACAACTTTGACAATTGCGTTAAGGGGGTGGTAGGGTTTAGCGCTAAAAAAACACTTTTTTTTTAATTTTTTACAGAAATATGGCTTAAGATACTTTAATAAAATCAGTTGCATGTTATTGTACATCTTTTCAATAAGTTTTTAAAAAATATTAATAATAAAATATTGACAAATAAGCCCATGACAGAGTTTTTTTGGAGATATGTTTTTCGAGAGGTGCTCTGCGGTGCCAATCGGCATTCGTCGTAGAATCATCTGAAACTAAAAAAGTCGAATTTTTCAGTTAAAGTATATTATGACGTAATGCTCGGTTGAATAGTTTCGGAGTTGTGATTGGCACCGACTTTTAAGAAGTCGTCTCGGGAAAAGCGCGTTTGAAAAAATGACTCTGAGAAATTATCGATGCTCCGCATTCGAGGCAGAGTGCCTACAAAGGCTATAACTTTGAGAGTTCTGCTCCGATCCACTTAAAATTTTGACACAACATTCTTGAAATGATTTACTATAAGATGAGTGAAGAAAAAACATTTCGATTTTGTGACACTACCCCCCCTTAAAGGTAGCGAGCGGTTCTAATTGGATATGCAGCTAATAGTGCAAAAAATATATTGAGCCGTTGGTGGACTATTCTCTGTTTGAAAGGATGGAGTTCATCACATAAAGTCGAGTAGGACCTTTTTCGAACTAAATAGACCAAAATTTACCAAACCTACCTGTTAAATCATGATTGTACTCTTACTCTTATTTTTCTGTTAGGAATATTTAGCAGGGGTATAGCAAATAAAATATTGTTAATTTTTTTGCTTAAAATTTTTCTTTCTTTATAAAGCAGTTTGTTTCATTATTTAACCTCTTAGTGACCTTTTTATCTCGTTATTTTTATCATGTCATTTTGCCGATATTTATTGTATTACATGTCATACAGGTGACTTTACTTTTCTTCCTTCCTATTTGTTTGCTTTTTTATGACTGCTTTAAATTTTTTCGCCTAAACTGTCCATAAAGTTTCCTATTTCATTGTCATTAACTTGACGAGTTAACATGACGTGCTTTTCCTGGCATTTTGAATTGCCAAATAAACACCAAAAAGAAGAAGAAAAGTGCATGAGAAATATGAAAAGTCCGGTCACATTACGGCAAGCATAGTAGTCTCAGTGGCACACCTTTAAGCCGTTAAATGCGATGAATGATATTCATTCATACATATACATATATACGTGTACCTACTACATGAATATACTTCTCTGCAAACGAGTCGTTGATAGCCGTCTTGTTGGCGCGTGTCGGCCATAATTTAAAGCCATAGTTTTGTTGATATTATTTTTTTACTAGTTTTGATTTTTCAGCCGTTTTTCATATACTTCCTTATTTGTTGCTTCCTACTTTGATTTATAATATTTTAATTAATATTATTTTTTGTTGTATTTCGTAGTCTTCGCTGATTTATTACAATTTCTTTCAATCTGATGTCGAAATTTTATTAACAACTTCAAACTTGCACTTTGTTTTATAAGTTACAAAAGTGCATGCCAGAGTTCCTGGAAATTCTATTTAAAAAACGTGGAATTGGGATGAAAAGTTTGAGAAATTTTGATAATTTTTGTATAACGTTTGAAAAATAATGGTTTCGGCAACAACACAACAATGCACAACCTTTGTTGGATATTTGACCGAGCTTCTCTTTCAAATTGTGGTGTGGTGGTTTTAATTGTTTTGCCACAAAAAACAAAATTGATTTATTTCACTGTCCTGCTAAACAAAAAATTCCGAAACCATAATTTTTTTCCTTGGCGGTTGATGCAATCGAATGCATTTGTGTGTGGCACATTGGCCGCTAATCGGAAGGTTGTGGGTTTGGTCTCAAATTTTCCCGCATGAAACATCAAATTTAGAGAAAAGGCTCACCTCGGTCAGGCAGTAGCTAACCAGAAATAGCATCTCTCTCGTTTTATTTGCAAGAAAGTTAAGTGACAAGTTGGCACCAACTTATTAATTCTGCTTTGTGGTACATTTTTATAATAATTTCCTTGAATTTTTGCAATGTATATATTATTCTATTCGTTTTCATGAGTAAAGTAGAGTTTTTTTTTGTTAAGTAGTGATTTTTTTGGATAAGTAGTGAAAAGTGATATTTGCTACTTGTTCAATTAATCTGATTGTAGTTCAATTTTTTTTTTTTCTTTTTTCATATTTGTTTTTGTTCTGCCAGTTAGTTAGCCTTTTCTGTTCTCAACTCCCTCTAATTATGATCATGAGATAACTAATTTATTTATTCGACATGCAAACAATGCGCCTGTGCGGAACGACAGTCACGCAATGTTTGACCTAAATTATAAGGCTTTGTTATGGTATTCCTTCCGGGGGTGGTTATAATTTTATTGCTAAAATACATACAAGCATGCATACCTAGAAATATAAAAATTTTCAGTAAGCATAGCATCTACTGATAAGATATAGTTTGTTGTTAATATTCTGAAATTGGTTTCAATATTTTATAGCGCGAAATTCGTGGAAGTTAATCTTAATTGACGATTACCGAACCACTGAAGTATCTCCAAGTGGGTAATTTGCTATAGAAGATACTATTTTTCAAAAGCTAAAAATATAAATATCTTTGTTGACGGTGTGGTTTCCTTGTCCCTGGTTCATTGATGTTATCTGTACTTGCCCTTCGAATACTGTCTTTGTTTTTAATTTTATAGATCCAATTCATAACTTTTCTGTTTATCAGTTATTGCAAAATTTATTAAATTTTTATATTTTTGTAATTTCAGGTAAGCGTTGCAATTCACTATTCGTATGAAAAATGAAAATGTCATTTCAATTAAAATGATTGTAAGTACTGATTTATATATTACATTATTTGTGATGAAATAAAAAAAAAATACCAAGGAATGGTCAACTTTGCAGTTCCGACTAAATATTGTATTGTATATCCCCGATTTGGGATCATAAATGGTCAATCAAATCCTATTTCTCCGTAAATTCATAATGCTAAACAATCTCATTGAGTTTTTGAATTTTTCTAATTTTTTAAATCTTTTTCCTTGACTCTTTCGCCAATTTTCTCTATACAAAAAATGCACGATTTTTTTTATTTGGAGAAAAAATTATACAAAATTTACGGGATTTGTTAGTAAATTCAGACTTGCGATTGGTTGTAATAAAATCTTTAAACTGTGTACCAAAAATTTTTTTATTATTGTAATTAAACTGTATAATTGGGATGAAAAGTGTGGGTCTGTTAATTGAAAATTGGATTTATAAGGGTTTTTGTTTTCTAGATAATGGACTACTTTAATTTTATACAAAAATAATGAACATTAAAAAAAAAATAATAATAAAACAGAAGGTCAAAATGCTGTTGTGTTATTGTTTTTGATGATGTTAATATTGGGCGTTATATGTATGCATAGTTACATATGTAGATATTTTCCAAACATTTTTAAAGTGAAAACTTCTCTAGGCGCGTTTGAGGTTTTTACAAGGGGTTAATTTATATACTAAGAGCAATAATTTCTATTAGCAGAACTGCCTACTTTTTTATTGTCTCTCAAACATCTCACGTACAATCTTCAGTTGCACTCAAAAGCCTTAGCCTGGTACGCCATTTCTTTCATTGTGGGAATTACACTTTGTTACGCATCTGTCTAGGTCTACTTACATATATATACTACGTTGATCAAAAAGTCGCCGGAATATATTCGGAAAATTCGAAATACAAGTTTATTCCTCAATGGTGATATTATCGCCTTCAAAGTACTCTCCATCAACTGCAACGCACTTATGCTTTCATTTTATGATTCAGCTCTCGAAATATTTCTGAAATTCTAGCTTCAGTATAATCATCAGATTCCTCTTCGATTTTTTCATTACTTTCTTTCGGCTGTTAAAACACCGAAGTGGTTTTTTGACTCGATCAAACATAAAATAATCGCAGGGAGTCATATCAGGTGAATTAGATGGTTGTTGGGTTGCATTTGTTTCGTTCTTGGTCAAAAATTCACGGATTATGATGGCACTGCGCGACGGTGCGATATCATAATGCAAAATCCACGAGTTGTTTTCCTTTGAATTCTTTCTATTTTGTGAAATTTCGACTGGTAAATGTAACTGTCTAACCATCTGGCAAAAATTCGTGGGGTAGAATACCGTTGTAACCCATAAAAACCATGCGTTTTTTTTTTTTTGACTGAAAACGACGAAGTTGGTTTTTGGTCCTGACTTCATTCAGCGCTCTCCACTTACTCAGCTGAAATCTGGATTGCATATCATGCTCATAAACCTACGTCTCGTCTCCAGTAACGATACGTTTAATGAATGTTAGGTTGGATTTAGCCTTGGAAATCATGTATTTGGCGTAATCAACGCGACCCCTTTTTTGCATTAAATTTAGGTATTTTGGGACCAACTACAATGCCCCGAATGGATCCATAAGCAATGTTCAAGTCCTCTGCCAGCTCTTTGACGGTTAATTTGTGGTTATTGATCGACTTTTCTTTTACGTTTTCGATTTCGACGGCATTCATTCTCAATGGATTACGATGCCTTTATGTGTTTATGCCACTCGTAAACGGCAGTTTTCTTTAGAGTTTACAGTTTTACAGTTTCACAACATTTCTACAGGTTTGGTACCATGAACAAAATTTTTAACGCTAAATTTAATACAAAATCGTTGTAAACTCAAATCCCTGTTTAAAGCTGTAAAAAGTCCTAAACACATGCATAGGTAGATTTAGTCAAGTCGGCGTAATTTTTTCAAATGCCAAGCAATGGCTATACATTTTTAGTAGGAATATTAATGACAGATGTGACAACCTACCAAAAAAAAAATAGGGCTCAAATCAGTTGACTTAGAGTGTCACCTGGCGGTTGTTGTTGTTGTAGCAGCATAAAAATTCTCCATATTTACATATGAGGAATGCTGCTGGAGTGACAGCCCTTGGCCGGATATAAATCCGGGACCTAGCGGTTGTAACTGGTTGATCCATGTGGTATGGGGAGTACTTGTCCGTCGTTCTGAGTTCGGTTCATTATAACTGCGTACCCCAATTGAGTATTTTGACGTGATAACGTCTTATAATTCGATGTAGCCGACTGCACGCACCAAATGCATCGTTATCTTGCTCATGCGTTGTTACCTTGCTTGAACTGCAAGCGAAAGCGCGGAACGAACGACAAAAAGGCACACGGCCCCCGCGTTTGGCAACGTTCGACATCTGGCTCTCTCTTACTTGAGTGAGCAAATATATGTATGTATATGCCCATATGTATATAAATTCACATATTTGTATTTGCATATGCCTTCTTCCTATGCGCATGGTAATGAACCATTTCTCTGTGAGGATTCTTAATTTGATTTACTTGAAGAATTTACAATACAACCAATTGTATCATCATCATCCTTACCGAATTTATAATTAGTGACGGTAATGGCAAACCTCCGAGTGTATTTCTGCCATGAAAAAGCTCCTCATAAAAAATATCTGCCGTTCGAAGTCGGCTTCAAACTGTAGGTCCCTCCATTTGTGGAACAACATCAAGACGCACACCACAAATAGGAGGAGGAGCTCGGCCAAACACCCAAAAAGGGTGTTCGCGCAATATATATATATGTAAAAATGTAAACTTGTAAAACCATTTCGGCTAACTCAGAGGCCGTTATGATACAGGCGGTAATATAAGCAAATACACTCGTGACGCGTTTTCTTTCAGCGTGGAGTGAAGCTATAACGAATTTAAATCAAATGGAAATCTAATTCGACCTTCGGCCTGCTGTCCTCTCCAACAATTTATCTCTGCCCAATGCCAATGGAAGGAAACCTGTGGCGTTATAGGAAAATTAATAGGTGTTGCTGACTGATTACCCGAAGTGGAGTTGGCTGCAGATTTTGCGGTCTCTTCTAAACGTCATGCGACCAATTACACTCAATTACATTGTACCGCCATTACATACACACACATATATATATTTACAAATTTATAAGCGTTCAAAATGCTCGCAGATTTGCATCAGACGGAACTTCCTTTTTCTTTTCCTTTGTTGCTGGGTACGCCAAATTTATTACAAAGTAGTTGAAATTAAAAAAATTGAAATGAGTAGCTAAAAAATGAACATCGAAACCGTACAGAGGTTGCTGCGCACACTTATGCAATGCCTCGACATGACTATTTGTTAGAGCAAATGTGGCTGCAATTTTATAGGGGTATGAACATATGCACATAGGCATCGTCAATTTGTAAGTTGCATTGTGCGTGTGTGTGCGCGAACGATTAACAAAATCACAAAAAGGTGATCGCAGCGGCTCGTCATCGTCCACAATCACCGCTCTGTGTGCATTGTCGGTAAAAGCAGTTGTAAGTTGCTGGTGCCAATCGGTATTTCGAGGCTTTGAAGCTCCAGCCAATTGGTGGCTTATTGTTTTGTGAGCTTTTAGTAAGCGCGTTTTACGCCAACAACAACTGCAACACAAGTAATAACAACAATTATGGCAGTGGCGTAAATTTTGTAATTCAATTAAGGCTTCCAACAGACAAACACAAAATTGCAGCTCAGAAAGAGCAATCGGGCAGTCAGACAATAAAGTCGGGCCAAAGCCGCGCTGGTAGCAGTCATTTTAGCCACTCAGTCATTTAGTTATTTAGCCATCAAGCTTAGACTAGAGCTGTATCATTCAGGTGGTCAAAGTTACGAAATGCATTGAAATTGTTATTACTCGCTTTGTTATTACTTTTGATTATGCTTTTTTAATCCTTTTTTCATTCGATTTTTGTTTAATTTTTTTTTGTTGTGTTGCACTTTATTGTTGGTTTGGTCATTTGATTGTGATTTCATTGCTTTTTGTTTTTATATTGCCTTCAAATTTTTTTGTCGTTGTTGCATATTTTTGTTTAGCATTGTTGGGTTTCCATTGTATTTCGTTCAACAGTGTTGCAATTGCGTTAATTGCGCTTAAAATGTAATTAGTTGATGTTGGATGTTCAGACCTCTGTTGCGTTTGTTTGTAGTTACTTGTAAATCTAACGCCACAAGCTGCATTTTTGCTGCTAAATTGAGCAAAGATTTGATTATTATTTTTAAATAATTAGTTTGCATTTTAGTTTGTAATAATTATTAATAAATGTATGTTAAAAGCGCCCGCAAGGTTCATTTTATTTCATTTTAGTTTATTAAATTTCATTTATTTCATTTCATTTTATCCTTTATTTTATTTATATCATTTATTTTATTTTATTTTATTTTATTTTATTTCTTTTAATTTCTTTATTTTATTGCATTTTATTTTATTTCAATTTGCTTTATTTATTTTAGTTCAATTTAATATATTAGTATTTGCATTTATTTAAATAGATTTTTCATTTTATTTTATTTGTTTTATTTTATTTCTTTTATTTCATTTATTTTATTTTATTTGCTTTAGCTTAATGTAATATTATTTTTTATTTATTTGATTTATTGAGTCATATTAACAAAAAGTAGCTTTGCTCAAATTTGGAGCAAAAGCGGTGATTTGGGCTATTTGCTCAGTTTCATATTGTATAAAACTTGTTTAACCATTTACTGTATTCGAAACCTAGCATTTGGTCAGATTCGTATCAATAAAAAGCAGGAGTCTAAATATTGGCTGAAAGAATTCTCAGCCTGCTGCCTAGCTGACTCAATGTTTTTTTTATATTTTTTGCACAAAAATGTAGCTAAAAACTCTCAACAATTTTTTATTTAAAAATTGATTTACGAATAATATCACTACTGCCGCTCTTGGTCGAAAACGAACTTCGAGGGAGAAAACATTTTAAAAAAAGAACAATAGGAAGCGGCAGGTATTTTAGGCTCTTTTCAACAATACTTTTCGTTAATTTCTCCTCGTCTTCTGAGTGTAGTTCGTTCTTGCATTTTGTAATATGACGCACACAATATTAGAACTGAAAAATAAATGTTTTTGTTTTATTTGACAAATCATGTCAAAAGTAAAACAAATACTTGCTTCAAATCTTGAAACTTTCTCAACTAATTTTAGTTTCTGTTCAAATGAATTTATGAAGAATTACTGCTTATACGTTGCTCGGAAATTTTTCTAGAATGAACTGTATTTAATTATAATAATAATACAAAAAATTTATTTTGTTTTGTATTGTTTTTCTTTATTTCAGTTTGTTTCATTTGATTTAAATTTTTTTATTTTAGTTTAATTATTTTTTATTTTAATTTTCTATTTTATTTATTTTCGTATTTATTTTCTTATTTATTTTCGTATTTATTTTACTTTATTTTATTGTATTTAATCTAACATTATTTTGATTCACTTTATTTAAATTAATTCAGTTTGATTTAATTATTTTATTTAGTGACTTTATTACTTTACTTTATACAATTACTGTATATAATTTAAAAAAATATCGTCAGTGGCAGGATAATATAACTGATAAATATCACGCAATTGTTTTGGAAGTCTTACCTCTTAATGAGATTTTCCCGGTGGTCTAGAGCTCGAAAACTTAGGGTATTTCAGGACTTTTTTTTAATAAAAAAAAATTAAAAACGATATTCAAATTTTTAAGGATTTTTATTTAACTTCTTTTACATACAAAAATGAATTTTTTAATAATAATACAAAAAATTTATTTTGTTTTGTATTGTTTTTCTTTATTTCAGTTTGTTTCATTTGATTTAAATTTTTTTATTTTAGTTTAATTATTTTTTATTTTAATTTTCTATTTTATTTATTTTCGTATTTATTTTCTTATTTATTTTCGTATTTATTTTCTTATTTATTTTCGTATTTATTTTACTTTATTTTATTGTATTTAATCTAACATTATTTTGATTCACTTTATTTAAATTAATTCAGTTTGAATTTTTTTGTTTTTTAATAATTTTAAAAATGGCAAAATATTATTAATCAGTATGACTGCAGCTATTGCTTGATAAAATGGCGTGGTTTTGAATTCGACACTCTAAAAATTTGAAATAATAAAATGATTCTAGTATGGGCGATAGCCATTGATGTTGTGAACAACATTGTTCATGTCACATACGATGAAATTATCTCCTCTACGAGATGTTGTAATATGTGAGCGAGGTATAATATTGAACCGCAGCTAACTTATGTTAGCTGCAATAAACTTTCCTTTTCTTTTGGATGTCAACAGGTGTAGTCATACTTTTTAACATAAGCAAATTATTAAGGAAGTAATTTCCAGATACAAAAAAATCAAATTAAAAATAAAAATTAGCAATAAAACATTTTTTGGCGCCCGAGCAGGGACAGTCGGTCCAGTTTTTAAGTTGAACACCAGAATCAACCTAATATTATTTAAATTTTCTTAATAATTTTGTCTAATATGGATCAGGTAAATGTACTTACAGAAATTCAAACGCATTTGCTGTGCGAGCTGACGAAGCTTAAAGAAAAGGCACATGGGCTGCGTCCGGAAACGCTGTCTCAGGGGTATATTAGGGTGATTAGTGAAAGAGTAGATCATTTATATACATCCTTTATAAAAAACCATGAACAAATAATTAGGTCTATAAAGGATGAGGGCGTGTGTGTTGATGAAATTCCATACGTGACTAGTGCAACTTTTGATAGCTTCGAAGACTTATATTTCACCTTTAAAGGGTTTTTGTATGATTCTATGCCAGCCTGCTCTACAGCTTCACCGGTGGCATTGAACAGTACATTTGTGGCTCCTTCCCATCGAAATGATACATTTTACAGTGACGCTAAATTACCGAAAATCTCCGTACCAAATTTCTCGGGTGATTATTTGGAATGGTTTTCCTTTCGTGATCTTTATACTTCTCTTGTGCATAATAACAGTGCACTCAGTAAAATTCAGAAAATGTATTATTTAAAAAATTGTGTCACTGGAGAAGCTGCACGTCTTATCAAACATATTTTCGCAACCGAAGCAAACTATGATCTTGCTTGGAAAACATTAGAGGATAGATTCCATAATAAGCGTGCTATTGTTGACACATGGTTAAAAAAGTTATTCGCGATACCAAAGTGCATTGTAGCTTCGCACTCAGCAATTCGAACACTTTTGGACACTACTAAAGAATGTATTGCTTCATTAACCAACCTTAATGTCTCAACCACAAATTGGGACCCCCTTATAGTCCATTTGACCATTCAGAAGCTAGATTCTGAGACGAGAAAGGATTGGGAAAAGTCATTACAGGCCTCCAGAGAGCTTCCTACTTTGGAACAACTCATTAGGTTTTTGGAGACATGCTTTCGTACTTTGGAAACTCTCAATGTAGACAATACTCAAAAACTTAAGTCGGCGAATATTCCTCAACGCCAACTGGTACGAAATTTCAACATAACAAACTCAAGCAAAAGTGAAAACTCTATTTCTTGCTTATGTTGTAAGAAATCGCATCGCCTCTTTAAGTGCTGGGTATTTAGGGCTTATACGCCCACAGAAAGAAAACAATTTGTTACTCGTAATTCGTTATGTCGCAACTGTCTTTTCCCTGGACATTCGGCAAGCGATTGCACTTCTAATCATACGTGCAGCGTATGTAATCGCAAACATCATACTTTATTACATGAAGTTTTTTCAGACTCACAACCTGCTGAGTCAGTCACTCCATCTCGTACTAAGCAGATACAAGGGCTCCATGTAACTGCTCCTTTCTCTTCGCAGGAGTGCAAACGTGAAGTTCTACTTGCAACTATTATTTTAAAAATCGACACGCCTAATGGTGCTGTATCCGCACGAGCCTTATTAGATCAAGGATCTCAAGGCACATTCGTTACAGAGCAATTTATACAATTATA
The DNA here is from genome assembly GCF_027943255.1 of Anastrepha obliqua. Taxonomy (NCBI): domain Eukaryota; kingdom Metazoa; phylum Arthropoda; class Insecta; order Diptera; family Tephritidae; genus Anastrepha; species Anastrepha obliqua. The sequence goes on from NC_072892.1 coordinate 82,356,620, forward strand.
TAAATTACCATGCCGTTCCACTTCTTTACAAGTGCGTGGGGTAAACACGCAGCAGAAAAATTGTGTAAAGAAATTAGCGTATCTTAAACTGTATTCCTGCGTAGAATACGATTATACACTACATGCAAAGGCATATGTCTTACCCAAGTTTCGTTCATATCTGCCACAACAGAGTTTTATTCCATTACAGCTTAGTTCTGATATTTCAAATATTCCTCTAGCGGATCCTGAATATTTCAAATCACGTTCCATAGATCTTATCTTGGGCGCTGATGTATATGGTTTTCTAATGAAAGACGCTCAAATAAAAACTGATAGTGGACTTATTTACCAAAATACTCATTTTGGATGGGTTATCTCCGGACCAATGTCAACATCGGTTAATATTGAAACAATAAATACACATCTTTGTCATATAGATGATCAGCTTAAGCGTTTTTGGGAGCAAGAAGAATTGCCAAACATAAGACCGCAATCTGCTGAAGATATAGCCACTGAACAACACTTCATTTCTACACACTTAAGGGATAACACGGGTCGATATATTGTATCGCTTCCTTTCCGAGCTGAGCTTAATGGGAAACCAGTACCAGAGTTTCATAATTCTCATTTAGGTGGTTTAATTAGACTAAAGAATATGGAGCGGGTGTTTGCCAGAAACCCAAACTTCCAAATTGCTTACCTAAAGTTTATGAGAGAGTATCAAGATTTAGGGCATATGGAGTTGGTTGGAGAATACCCCAAAAATCTTACTCCGCTTTCATATTATTTGCCACACCATGGCGTAGAAAAGCTTAGTAGCACAACCACAAAGCTGCGCGTTGTATTTGATGGTTCGAGTAAGTACCAAAATAATCGATCACTTAACGAGGAACTGGTGGCCGGACCTGTATTACATTCCGATTTACACCAAATAATACTTCGTTGGCGTAGGCATAAAATAGCTATGTGCTCTGACATAGAAAAAATGTTTAGGCAAATTGTTGTAAACCCTGATCACCAACGTTTTCAAAATATTCTCTGGAGAGAATCTGTAAAGGATCCTATAAAAATATATAAATTAAAAACTGTAACCTATGGTACAACTTCCGCTCCCTTTCTTTCTATCAGGACATTACAACAGCTTGCAAAGGATGAGTCTGATACCTACGCACTAGCCTCAGAAGTATTGTTACGCGACATTTATGTCGATGACGTTATAACTGGGGCAGACAGTCTTTCCGAGGCTTTTCATCTGCAACAAGAATTATGTGCACTACTAAAGGCTGGAGGATTTCGTTTGAGGAAATGGTCTTCAAATTGCGCTGATCTTCTTCAATCAATCCCTAAAGAAATGAAAGAATTTTCTACTGCAGTATCACTTAGTGATGCAGATTTCATTAAATCTTTAGGATTACAATGGCATCCAGTGGGTGACTACTTTTCGTTCGTTGTTTCTTTCCCAATACCTGATAAAACTACCAAACGAAGTTTATTATCTGATGCGTCAAAATTATTTGACCCTCTTGGATGGTTAGCACCAACAACCATAATAGCTAAAATTATGTTTCAAAAGTTGTGGCGTCTTGGTATTAGTTGGGATGATGAGCTTCCTAATTATATAAAAAGCGAATGGCTCGAGTATCGCAAAGCGCTTCCTTGTTTAGAAAATATTAAAATTGACAGGTTTATAGGCACTTCAAAATCAAGGCGATGCTGTTTACATGGTTTTTGTGATGCATCGCAAGTTGCTTATGCAGCCGTGGTTTACTCGAGAACAATTATGGAAAATGGAGAAGTTGTTGTGCAACTGCTTCAGAGTAAGACAAGGGTGGCTCCCGTAAAATTACTCACAATACCTAAGCTGGAGCTCTGCGCATCTCATTTACTTGCCCAACTGGTAGATAAGGTAGTGAAATCTTTGCAGGGGTGTGTTGAAAATATTGCTTTGTGGAGCGATAGTACGACAGTTTTAGCGTGGATTAGAGCGGAGCCGATTCGTTGGACAGTGTTTGTAGCAAACCGCGTAGCAGAGATTCAGCGTCTTACAAACGTCAGCCAGTGGCGATATATTCCTACATCCGACAACCCCGCAGATTGTGCAACGAAAGGCATTCTACCAGACAATTTATCAATTCATCCTCTCTGGTGGCATGGCCCTGAGTGGCTACTTCAAAACGAGAGTGCATGGCCAAGTGATATTGACTATAGGAAGGAGACCACCCTTGAAAAACGAAAAGTGGTCAACATCTTGCATATCAATTCTTCAAGTTATCCACAAATTTTATACAAATTTTCTACTTTAGGTAAAACAATTTCTGTGACAGCCTATATTTTTCGTTTTTATTACAATGCAACTTCTCAACCTCGGCGCTTTGGAAACCTAACAGCCGCAGAGTTGAAATCGGCATTCAATCGTCTGCTATATTTGTCCCAACGCTACGAATATCATGAAGAAATAAAGCAATTGTTACAAACAGGTGAGCTACAGAAGAGCAATCCGATCAAGAAACTGAACCCTTTCATTTGTGGAGAAGGATTTCTACGCGTAGGAGGAAGGTTACAACTCGCTGATATACCTGAGAATATGAAACATCCCTTTTTGTTATCTAAGAAAAACCCTCTAACTCTACTTTTATTTACAGACGCACATACAAGAACGTTACATGGGGGTATACAACTAATGATAACTTTCATTAGGCGAAATTATTGGATACCAAATGCGCGTAGAATTGCGGAAATTGTATTAAAGCGTTGTTTGGTATGCTTTAGATATACAGCGAAAGTAGCAGAACAACTTATGGGACAAATTCCAGCGGTTCGATTGACTCCAGCGCGACCATTCTTACATAGCGGCGTCGATTTTGCTGGTCCAATTGATGTACGCCAATCGTCTCTTCGTAATGCTAGAACATCAAAGGGGTATATTTGTATATTTCTATGTATGGTATCAAAGGCAGTCCACTTGGAATGTGTCTCCAGTTTATCTACTGAGGCCTTTATCGCAGCTTTTCGGCGCTTCATTTCACGTAGAGGAAAATGTACGCAACTATACTCAGATTGTGGGACAAACTTCGTTGGTGCCAGCAGTCTACTGCACACCATGCATCAGCGCAACACAGCATCAATACCGGAAGACCTCAGAGCATGTTTTGCTAGCGAAGGCACAACTTGGAATTTTATTCCGCCAGCCTCTCCACACTTCGGTGGTTTATGGGAAGCTGGGGTAAAATCCACAAAATTTCACCTTAAGCGTGTCTTGCAAGACCGCGTTTTGAATTTCGAAGAGTTGACTACACTTTTATATCAAATAGAAGCTTGCCTGAATTCGCGTCCTCTTTGTCCGCTCAATGAAGATGAGGAAAACTGCGATGCACTTACACCAGGACATTTTTTAATTGGAGAACCAACTCTTAATATTCCTGATGAAAACTTACTTGATTTCGCTACTTCTGGATTAAGTCGGTGGCGTATGGTTGAACGCTTAAAACAACACTTTTGGCGTCGCTGGTATTCGGAGTATCTCAGTCGATTACAAAGCCGTCCGAAATGGACCACTACTCGTATCAATGCTAAAATCGGCGACCTAGTTCTGATGTATGACGAAAGATGTCCACCTGGCAGGTGGCCTTTAGCGCGCATAGTTGAAATGCATCCAGGACCTGATGGACTAACCCGAGTAGTCACTTTGAAATGTAAAGGAAAATTTTTCAAGAGACCTATTCGTAAAATTTGTTTTCTACCTAACGTGAACCCTTCCAAATTAACGGAAGATAGGATTGTTGAAGGCAGCAACGATACGGCTGTGAGTCGGGGCACAGCCATTCAACCTGGCGATAAACCAATTACCTCCAACGGCTCTGCTGGAAACAATTCTAATTTCTCCGTTTAGTGAAGTACTGTCGTCCTTGGGCCCGGGAATGTTCATGTCACATACGATGAAATTATCTCCTCTACGAGATGTTGTAATATGTGAGCGAGGTATAATATTGAACCGCAGCTAACTTATGTTAGCTGCAATAAACTTTCCTTTTCTTTTGGATGTCAACAGGTGTAGTCATACTTTTTAACATAAGCAAATTATTAAGGAAGTAATTTCCAGATACAAAAAAATCAAATTAAAAATAAAAATTAGCAATAAAACAAACATATTAAAATTTCAGACAATAGTTGAATAGTATTTGGTTTTTTGACAACACCAGGCCAAAAAAAGTCGTTTCGAGATAAATGAGCTTAAAGTTTGAGGTACAGGTAGTTAATGGGCTGTAGAAGCTATAATATTGGGAACTTCCGCATGAAAATTTGACATCATATTCTTAAGATACTATTCTTTGGAATATCGAAAAAACAAAAAATCGATGTTTTGAAATTTCTAGACCATTATTAATTAAAACAAAAAAAAAAAAAACTTATGCAAAAAAAAGTAAAAGACGGTTTTCTCTTTAGAAAAAATGCCATTCGTTTTAGTATTCTAGCCCTTTCAATGCTAGATTTTGTAATTTCTTTTAGTTATAAATCAACATTGTGAATATTTCAATCACTAAAATATCATTTGTTATAAAATAGGCATTGCGAGCGCCCACGGATTTTAGTATAGCTGCGAATCATCGTTTTCACAAAACAAAAAATTAATTTTCTGATTATGATTTCTATCGGTTACGTCGTTTAGAAGTTTCAAGATCGCTAAAATACGCACCGAGAATCGAGTGTTATTTACAAAGTTTTTAAATTTTATTAAAAGCTTCCGGCGATTTGGTTGCGTAGAACTTGCTCAAACCACGATTTCCTCTCATATACTTTCCCGTCGAAAATTATAAACACACCACTATTTTTTTACAAAGATATATTTGACACTACAACAAAAACTGTATAACGCAAAGTCTTAAACTTTTGTGTGACGTTTTTAAAACTTTCAAATTTTTAACCAGAATTTCTAGAATTTTTCTAGGTATGCAGTTTTATAGGCCTTACGGGGCGTAAACATGATGTTAGCGATATGTGTAATAAAATTTTCCGCTCAATAACTTTCGCGCATATTTTATTACTTCCACTCTCTATGCTCGTGCTCATAACTTAGCGCTGACATTTTCATTTAATTTCGGCTTTTATCTAAAGGGTAGCATACGTTAACTTGGTGGGTGTATATAATACGATTTTGACTAATGTGCGCTACTTACAATTTTACTTCAGTTTCAGTTTATTGAGTAATTAGTCGTATATGACCGTAAAAATGAGATCACGAAGTGAAATATCTTAAAATAAGTACCCAAATTAAATAGAATAGAGGACTCGCGCTTCGCATAATATTTGAGATTTCCAACACTCAAAATCATTTTTTTAGTAAAAAAGTTATTCAAAAACAAAATTGGATGACTAATATTGCGCCGCCTTGTATAATTAAGATGATTGAAAAACGCTTACCGAAATATTACATCTATATCTCGCTTTCAATCAATACGGCAACTGCGGAACAGAAATATGGACTTTGTCTTTTTTTCATATCTACAAAATACTCAACACCGTCAAGGAAAAAGTGATGAAAAGTCAACGTCAATTGTGAGCTTACCTTATTATACTAAAATTAATGGACGTACACAACTGTTTTTTTTTTAATTCTGATAAAAAATTTGAAATTTGGAAGAACTTGCTTTTTACTTTTTATAAATCGCATACAAAGATCGAAGTTTGATTTATATTATATGTAGTACAGATAAAAGTAGTAATAAAAATCTAAAAAAGGGAAGAAAAATAGTCACAACTAGTCAAAATATTGCTATAATTCCAGGTAAATAGAAATTTGAGAAATATTTGACCTTTTGAAACCAGTTTTTCCAGTTTTCGATTCTACAAACTGCGATATGCGCAATCACTGAAAATGTTAGCTCCTGCCTATGGGGACTCTGTGAATATGACATCTAAATGAAGAAGCAATTATTGATATGACGCTTCCCATAACTGGTAAAAAGCCTATCCAAAATCATGGTTTTGTGGACCAGTTTCCACTTTCTTAATTGCCGCAGTGTCATCCACTCTGAATTCCTTGCGCAAAGTCAGACAGTGAGTAAATAGCATTTATGAGCAAGCTGCACCATTTGGAGAGAAAATATAGTCTCAGTAGGGCGAAATTCTGGAGAAACTACTCGTGGTTCTTCACTAGGACAATGTAACGGTTTACGTACAAGTACTGACCCGGCAATTTGACTTAAAACAACAGTTTCGCATGGACCTTTTCTATCCGATTTACTTAACCATGACCACGTTTAATTTTCATATGTTTTTTTAAGTTACCACTTCGTGAAGACAACCTGTGAAATCATGCAACACTAAAAAATTTGTTAGAAGGGAGTGATTTCTGGAAGGCATTTATTTCTTGTTCAATCCAGTGGTTACTTAGGTATATACAACGAAAATGCTTTTATAGGTACTGAAAGTATTGTTAGTTGTGCTTCTCTAGGGAGTTTCGCGCTGGTGAAATGAAGGTTTTGCTTAACAAAACTCCTATGTGAAATTTTTCGAGTAATCATTTTCTAGAACATTTTAATCCTCCAGCGACTTTCCAGGCTTGTTTTTAAGATTTTAATTGGGATCTACGAAAATATTTATTGTAAATTTTATTGTATGGTATTTCGCTCAGACCTATATGTATTTCAACTATTTTTTTTCACTTTTTTTTAAAACAACTCGGCCGGGAAATGAAAACTTTAGTAGGCCGTAAAAAGAAATTCGAGTTAACTTTTCTGTACTTTCAGTAAACATTAATAAAGCAGCACGATCAGGTTTAAGCAGCCATAAAATTGTTTTACAGTGTAATTAAACCGTTTACTTTTTACCGACAAATTCCCGAAACGTTTTGGATATAAGCTACTTAATTATGTATATGTATGTATGTTTGCAAATGCTCTTACTTGCATGTTCACTTAAAGATGTAAAAATATTAATTGATAGCATCGACACTATACATAAGCTGTCATTTGCCGAACACAAATTGCCAACAAACTTTTACGGAAATAAAAGTCATGGTTGCGATGGTAGTAACTTATCCTTTGCAATTAATTTTTCATGTTGACGAAATTGCATAATATTAGTGATGAGGAAATGTTTGCTGGTGGTATAAAATTAATTTTTTGCTATTTTACCAATTTACCCATGAAGGGATTGTAATATTGAGAAAATGTTAAAACAAATTGCTAACGGCTGCTACGGTTGATTATTCTCATATGTGTCAGACATATCAGTCTAAGGTGATGGGTTCAAACCCTACAACGTAGTGGGAATACCAAAATGGGGCAAACAAGTTTTCTATTGTAATAACTGCTGCGCTTCCTTAGGCAACGAGCCATGCCTACGAAGACATTCCAACCACAATAAAACACTTGTAGAATATCACCACGCTGCAAGTTGGAAGAGACGAGTTCAAGATTGGATGATCTAAACTTTTTTTATAACAAACAAAAACGCTTCCTACTGATTTTTCGAGTTCTCATGGAAAATTTCGGGCGTCATAGAACTATAGTGCTCCATGTTTGTGTTTAACATCTAGAACTGAAAGAAAAGTAAAGCATAAACATCTGCCAAGTCTCAATGTTCATAATAAATCTTATTAGTGTTATTTGTACTTCAATGCAATATAAGGAATATCATCGCCAATAAGGTTTCTTTAGCAACTTTTTGCTGTCATATATTTGTGCACAGCAGCAAAGCTAACGCTATGTAAGATGCATAAATTGTCTTTGCCGGAGTTGGGGGAAGTGTGCAAAAATGTTCATCAAAAGCTAAAGTTAATGAGTTTTTGTTTTGCATGTCGCAATTTGTTTGTCAGTTTAATTAAAATAATCGAACAAACAAACGAAGCGACTCACTTCGCGACGGCCTCGGAAAGTCGCTTATATTATATAAACTGCATTGGGTGCGCAGAGTGGAGGGGGAATTTCAGTGCTCTTGATAGCCAACAACTAACAATGATGTTGTTGATAGTAACAAATAGAAACAGGGTGCTGTTTTTAAGAATGTTTTATTCAAGGAAGCTATTTGGCTGTCAATGCTCGTTCGTGTTATTAGTTCGTTTTGTTTTGTTTGCACTCAAAGCTATCGTTAAAACGCACCAAGCGTTCATTTTTTATGTCCTCGCGCTTGTGTGCACAAAGTTTTCATAATTTTGGTACACATAACGGTGGCATGTAATAGCATAAAGAAACCGTGATTGATATATGTACCTATGTATGTTGCAGCCCGCGAAAAAAAAATATAGCACCTCAACATTTTTAATAGTTTTGTTTTTGTTTTTAATGTTCAAAATTTTTGTATAAAAGTATAACTCATCGCCTAACAAAAAACCATGCAAATCCATATTTCAATTTTTATTCGAAAATTCGAAAAATTGTACAAATTTCAACCTTTTTAATCAGAAATAAAAAGAAACATTGCCATGAAATTTTAGTAAATATAGTAAAGTGATGGTTTAAAGTTACTAGAAAAAACATATAACATAACAAACTTTTTTATATAAACAGAAAATACGTAACACCGTCAGTGAAAAAAAATTGATCAAAAATGAACAAGAATTTTAAGCCATTTTTTTATACTAAAATTGAATGAGCCATGAACGGCTTACTCGAAATTTGAAATTTTAATGAATATTTTTGGGATTTCTTTAAATCGTGTACAAAGTTTCAAGCTGGAGTAATATAATATGATCTATATTATATAATAAACCATATTTTTATAAAAAAGATTTTGTAGAAGTTCGTTTGTTTTAAACTTGCGTTTTATTATTTTATAAGATATGTTAGTGAGTTCACAATTTCCCAATTTCCAAACACAAAAGAACGATAATGAAATTAATATGCAGAAAAGGGACACAAGTATATGCTCACAATAGCAAGCTGTCACAACTTAAAAGTGCTACCAGAGTTAACTATACATAGTAATTCGTTCCCACGACTGTCGGAGCGACCGATTTATATCCGGACAAGGACTGTCGCTTCCAATACCGAAATCGGTTAAAAACCACACCCACTTCCCATATGAAATTAGTTTCCAAAAGAGGAAATTTCGTGATATATATCTGTTTCAAAAAAGAAAAATTACTAAAATTTAGTACAAAATAAATATAATATATGACACAAACAAAATGATGAAAAATGGGCGGTGCCAAGCCCAACGCATATATCTGAGTTGCTACACATTTTGCTACCCACTTCATTTAGATGTCGGCTACTTCTCAAATGTTAGGACTAAACTTCCGTCTGTCCCTTTGGTATCACAAGCCATATATAAGTATAACACTCAATGTGCAAGAGCTTAATTGGTTCCAGAAAATATTACTGTATGTGCGCATCAGAGCGACCATACACATTTTTAATAACCCGGACTGCCTGTCACCTCATCGCATCTGTAAAGAAGCTGTAAAAAATTCTACAACCAGTTAATAGGTCAGGAATTTAATAAGGAAAATGATGCATAACCAGTTATAGAAATCAAAATCATGCGTTGTCACTATGAATAATGTAGAATAACAAAAACAAAAAAAAAAAAACAAGCAGAAAATGTAAAATTTATATTTGCAAAGGCTACATCCATACATCCACCCATTTACCTGTTTAGCAGCCTTAATGAGTAGCAGGTATTTAATAAAAAATTGCATTAGTTTTTTCGTTTTGTTGCTCGCTTAAATATTTTGCAAGATTTGGCAAATTTTATGAATGTAACTTTTTATTTCACATTTTTTTATTATGTGATGTGCATCAACAGAAAAGTAAAATTTTTAATTTTGTAATTTAAGTTTTTGTATGTACATATATATAATAAAATACAGATTTTTTTCTTTATTTGACTTTATAGGATAAGTAAGAGGGTTAACAATAAATTGTGAGTAGATAATATCTACGTAATTTATACAAGTGTGACTGGAATTCAGGAGAGAGAATAAATATCGGGCAGCCTGCCAATTCTCAAACCACAACTTGCCAACAATCGCTGACAACTCGTTGGCCCTGCAAAGGGCATTCATGTTGCCGACTGCCCCGTGTTGTATTCATTGTTTCAAGCAAACCTCTGGCTTTAGCATTTTTTTAGCTAGCTATCACTAGCTTAGTAGTTTCGGAGAAAGGAAAGTGAAATAGAGTTTCTTGTGGTATGACATTGACTAACCAAACCACATTGGTAGTAAATATTTTGTGTTTATTTCGGAAACATGGGCCGCATCATCAGATGATTACCACAAATTAGATGCTTATCATGCATCACAATATCAATATCCCTTTCTGATACTATTGCCTATGATGCTATTTTAGGTGAAAGTTTCTTTGAGTCCCATTTTTTGTAGTAAATATGCTATTTTTCGGACGATTTTTCGGCCCTACACTCATCAATCACAAATTTTTGTTATCTTTAAAAAAAATTTATTGCAAAAACTATCCCTGTCAAGTTGAAAATGAGAAAAAGCAAGATGACAATGAAATAATGTAAGATTATATATTATTAAAAAAATATTCCTTTTTATATTGGGTGTTTCTTTAGCTGAATTAGGACTATCGATACAATAACTATGGTTTAACAGCTGACAATGGTAAACTAATTTTGTTGACATTTCTGTTCAGTGAGGGTTGGCAAGTTATCATGAAACGTTTAACGTCAGAATAACGCCAAATTGTGGAAATTTACATTGAAATAAATAAATAAAATAAATCTGTTCCTGAGGTTATTTCTTTCGAAATGTGTACTATCGAGCCATTCTGACTTAAACATAGACATTGGTTCCAACAAGACGACGCAACTTGCCATTCAGTGCGCTTAAGATTTATTAGATTTAGTGGAAAAAGTAGTCAGAAATTGGATTGGTTGAGTGGACTATGTAACTCGTAACCACGGCGAGCATATGAGGGATATCATCGTCAAAAAATAAATGCCATGAAATTACCTACCAATTGTGTACGATGCCCTGTGCAAAAATTATAAATATTCGAATGGGATGATTAATTTGGCACCACCTTATATTGAAATGAGAATTGGAAATGTAAGTTCAAAATGAGAAACCATAAAAATGATATTGGGAAATGTAAATTCTTTGACTTTTCGTATTATCCGCTTATTTTTATTCAAGTGTCACTCTGTAGCGCAATTCACATGAAAATGATAATCATAAAGCACTTTTAACCATATTTTCCTAAGCAAGTGCAGGCATTTCCAATTTGTTTACTGGCGGCCGAAGAAATATGCCGCGCGCTGTGTTGGGTGCAAATATGGGTTAAGGATGCATGTGCTTTTGCTGTAGTGATGTTAGTTGTTGTTATTTGTACTAGTAATTGGTTGCATACTTACGGAATTGATTTGCAAGGCTTGCAAAAGTTTTTGGTTGCCATCAGATGTAGGCGGGCATGTTGGCGGTAAGTCGCACTGCCTTTGTAGCTGTGCTCGCGCTTGAGTGGTTGCGTGTGAAAAACCATTTACTAAAGTCGTGAAATTTGCATTTATCTTCCGAGTTCAGCGCGTGCTATGATTTACAGATTTTCTTTATCTTTGCATGCCGTTTTCTATTTTTCCCTCTGCGTTTTGATTTTCCTTTTATAGTCTCCTATGGCTTTTGCAAATTTTCCAAAATGTATGCAGTTTTGCATAGTAAAAATCGATCAAACTGTGCTTTGTCGGCTGTGTACTGCGATTTGTAGGCTCTTAGGTTTCCGAACATATTTAAGTATGTGTGCACATATCTGTAAATATCAGCTATTACAAAGTGCAGTAGCGTGTCAGCCACGTCAGTGTCAGGCGCGGCAGCTTTTCAATTTTACTAGCGTTATGTGCTTCCTAACACATATTGACATTTATTGATTGTCGTTCGCCTGGTGCAGCACCCACGTGCACCCATACAAAGCGCATTTATTGGCATTTCTACAAAAATAGCATTTCTTCTTTTTCTCCTTTCTTTTCTTCCACTACTGTTTTGCGCTACGACATGTTTCGTTTCCATAGCTCTGCATATTTACATCTGTACATTTGTATGTAAATGTTATTGTTGCAAACCTTCTTACTACCTGGCGTAACTTTTGTTATTACTTACCTATTTATGCAAATTTATTTATGATTCTTCATCAAGAATAGTTATGGCGCATATTTCTACAATATTTACCTACATATAGGTATGTCTATATTTTTCTCATAATTTTCGACTGTTTGTTATTTTCCATCGCTGCTGATGATTGACTGACACTACCACCCATCAACATATTTTTCGTATCAGGCAACCTAGAATCGAGTTATATGACTTCATTGTTTACATTCAGTGCTATGCGACAAAACAGAAACTCGCTTTCGGTTGAAGGTTTTGTGAGAAGAAAGAAAAAATACGGACAAAATTTCTATTATTTTGATGTTTCATTTCTTATGAAGGCTTTGAACCAACGTCCAGCTGTTGATAAACTGCATGCATTAGTTAGGCCGCAAGTATAGACAAATTTGGTTACATAAAAAAAAAACTAAAAATCTGTGAGCGTCAAGATAAAGTGTACACGTTGGCTTTAATATTCGATGGATTTATTTTTTATAATTTACCAGGAAAATATTGTTTTCTTTCAAGACTATTGATTTATCTATTAAATAACGAAAAATAGTTTGATTTAGTTCACAACAACAAAAGCGATGCAAGAAAAACAAGAAATAATGCGTATTTGTGATGCATCAAAATAAAGTGTAAAGTTAACAAAAAACTTAAAAAATCTGTATATAAATACTTTGTTTGCGTTCCTTTCACCTTGAGAACTGCTTCTAGTCTTCTTTGCATTGAATATAGTAATTTTACAGTCACCTCGGGTAAAATTTGCTTCCATTCATCCTGTAATATAGTTTTTAAATTGGTCGATTGAGATGTTCCTATAAATGCTCAATTGGATTGTAGAGGGTGGTTTGCAATGCAGTTAAGCGCCTTGGTCAGCCAGTCACTGCCTGATTTTCTAGTTTTGCGTTTGAGTTGAATTTAGCAATGATTTTTGTGACCACTTTATGGCTTCGATCAACAATTAATGCCATTTCGTGAACAGATTTTCCCTCTCTAAGAATTTCGAGAGACGTTTGTTTTCGTATTTTATTTTTTATTCAACGCTTCTTTCTTTCTACAAACCATTTAGTAAAGTATACAAAAAATATTATTATTATTATTTATTAGAGCAATATGATATATAACACTAATTGATAGAGCACACTAGCTACTTAGGCCTACGGTGCTAAGAAAAAAAAAAAATTAAAACCCCAGGGTACTTTATTTTGATGCTCACAGTATGTATTGAACACAATTTTAAAATCTAAATATAAAAGCATAAGAAAACAATAAGTCCTTATTTTATTATTTTCTTATTGACAAGTCGAGCCCTGTGCGCAAAATAGACTTATCTGCTTTAATTTGCGATTTTCGTTATTTTTTATGGGAGATGATGTCAAAATTTCATAACTATATAATGAACAGATACGAATTTAGAGCAAAAGCAATTTTTAGGTAAGTATGTATACTTGATTAGTTTGTTTATATTTTTTGTGAGCCTGAAGTGGCGTTTAAGTATGTTTTTCTTCGCCAAATTAATGAAAACAAAAGCTGAAATATCAGTATATTCGTTACATTTGTTAATTTTTGTTTAATATAACGTTGTACCAAGTTGAAATAATTGTATATCATTTTAGATGGTATAAAGAGACCTTTTTAAGTTTGAAATAAAATAACCCTCGTTCCATATAGTGATAGCGATACTGGCCATTCTTCTGTTGAAATAATGGGTTCACAATTGCGGCTTTCCTCGGAATGCATGGAATGTGTATCTGTAGACAGCACAGAAGAAAGTGAGCAACATATTTGTGCTGGAAAAAGAGGTTACGAAAAACCAAAACCAAGACTATTACATAAAAGGCTACAAAATATGAAATGCGAGTGTTTTTCCGACTAAAAGTGGAAATAAAATATGTGAAAATAAAGGATCTTTCAAAAGTGATGCCTAGATGTCAGTAGAGAATAATTCCGGTACCTTTTTTATGTCATCTCTGACATTTGTCAATTAGTTAGTTGTTCAAATTTACACAATAGAACAACGCGTTAAAATTATTGACATTTTTATTAAGATGGTCGACCTTTCAGAAAAACATATCGCAAAATTCGTGATTGTTTTGGTGAAAATAATGGAGAATAAGAATTTCAAGAGACTAGTTCTGTCGAGGATAGAAAAAGGACTGGCAGATTTTACCTGTTGACGAGCTCATGGCGGACCTTTAAAGATTAATTACAACCTCAAGAGCCGTAGTTTGAATAAAAATAGTGAAACCTTTTATTTTAAAGCAACATATAGGCGCGCCTTTTGAAGGACCCTTTATTATTTAGGTGATTTCTGATTAATTTGTTTATCCGACATGATGCCAAAACTTAACTTTTGCAAAATATTCGATTTTAAAGATTATTTAAAACAATGTTTTTTGTTAATACATCTTTTCGCCATTTATGTGTAGCGAAAACTTCACCGAGTGTAATCGGTTAGAAAAAAAGAACCAAAAGAAGATTGGCAACAAAATAATGCAAAAGGACTTGCTTGCATGTTTGATGAGCAAGAGCGTAAAAAGGCGTAGATAAGGTGGCAATAAAAAGCAAGTAGTCTGAAAGAATGCCAACAATTTCTGATGAAAGTTTTCATATATCACAACAAATTTTAATATCCGTGAGAAAATGTAAAATTTTTGGAAAACTTGCTGTGCTGAAATAAAGTGATTCACGCGTTATAACAACTCTTGTGAGACTTGTGAACTCGTGGATTGAATAGTTACCAATTCAACCCCATTACTCCTTCAAATCTCTCAACATAAAAGGAGTATATAAATGGTAATATCTGAAAAGAATCAATAAAGAGTATGCATTTTGAAATATTTTTAAAAATCGTTTTCATTTGGGATTTTATATCGGATTCGGATTTCTTTTGCCTAAAAAAGCAACTGCGAAACATTTTTATAACTTGAATAGTGAAGCCACCATATTGTAGAGCAAACAGAAGAATACCCAAGCAATATTAGAAACAAAAATAAGTCCAAAGAACATTTTTTGGAGCAACAGAAAGTTGGTCATGTAAGTTCGAGATTTATATGTGCAAGCTTCGGACTTCAAAAGATATTAAATACATCTCATGGAAAGAGTGTAACTTTTATATTTATACTTTGTGAAAAATATTGGATTTATTATTAAAAACTTATTTTTTACTTAAGTGCAAATAATTTAAAATAATAAAAGAAAAAACAGAACACAAGCTTTGTTTTAAAAGAAAATTTTTCCGTAACTGCCACAACATCAGACAGTAGCTTGATATTGTTTTTTTTTAATGCAGCATCAAAGCTGCCGCTTGGTATGTTATGGTACTAAAAAACTACCCCTCGGTTGGAACCTTCGCCCGTCTTGGAACCGCTTTCGCATTACTTCAGTGTGGCGTTCCAGCTTTCTCATTACAAGATTTGTGCTTGTGTGTCTGCGTCCAAGCCCCGTTTTTCATCCGGAGTATATTTTCCGCGAATCCACTGATGATTTTCCACGTTTCCTTGCTGCTTAGCAATTTGTCGATTACAGTTTCGGTGGCTATATGACCGAATGCATTAACCCACGTTATTGTTCCCAACACGTGCGTTGGAAAAAGGTGTGTACAGCGTCATCTTTAGCTGCATTACCGTATATGCATGTGGGGTGTTCGCCCTAACCTATTTTGAACAGTTTTTTTTTGTTGAAAATACCAGTGCCCCGAAAGCATTTGAGTTGTATAAAAACTTACTTCACCGAAGTCCCTGCTGTTACATGTGGCGACGTATTTATAAGTCTAGCCGCCTGTCTACCACGTGTTTCGTTTCTCCAGTGGTGGTACCATAGCCTTCGCGTCCTTTATTTCGCGCTCTGAAGGTTTGCTAATTCTTCCTTCCATCCCTTCTTTCTTCAATGCCCACAACATTATTGTGAGTGCAAAAGCGACGAAAGCGTCAAAAATTACCGTTATGTTACAGATATTTAATTGGAATTAATTGCATTACATAGATTGGACTAAACAATAGTTGTATATTAAATTTAATTGTGAAAGCAAATAAAATTCTGTTTCTGGCTCATACGTCTCTTTTGCACACAGGGCGATTTAGATGAAGGTCGTGAGACATTTACTAGAAGGTTTTCAATTTATGTATCATAAATTATATTTTCTAAATAAAACACCCGATATACTCGCTTATAGGATTGTTTGGTGAAATTTTCGATAACATTTTTATATGTTATAAAATATTTCAAATTTTTATTCCTTTTTTTTATTCAAATCACCTGTGTATATCTTTGAGATGGCTACAAAGAAAATAGATATTTAGATATTTTATTTATTATGTCATAGCGCATGATTCAATAATAAAAGGTTTGCTCAGTAAGCAGCTTTCTCGTTCCCTCTTGACAACTCAGCTCCCTTAGCAATACACTGGGTTGCTAGCTTTAGAAATGTTTAGTTTTAGTGGAGGAAAAGTAAAATTTGTAGAAAAAACATTTCATTTTCAAAATGGTCTGCTTACGAGCAACAACCCGCTAAAGAGTTTTTATCTGTATGTCCAGGACTATGGTAGTATGACATGGTCATACCGCTTAAGTCAGGACATGATAGAGTAATTGAGGTAATCCGAGATCGATAAAAGGAGAATTTGAAAAGCTTTATTTCTTATGATGTGCTGATTTAGAAGGAATTCATGTTTTGAAAAGAGCATTTCCCAAAAAGTTACGACAGGAAGAATAATGGGATAGTGCCGACGCAATCGATAACATTGCAGACCTCATTATAAGAAAGTTGGTATTGACGGAACTTGTTTCCAATGGATGGATGAAGTGTCCAGAGTAGGCTTAGCGAAGTACAGTACCAGCACGAAAAAGCTCCTCATAAAAACTATCCGCCTTTCGGATTCAGCCTAAAACAGTAGGTTCCTCCATTTGTGGAACAACAAGACGCATGTCACAAATAGGAGGAGGATCTCGGCTAAGCACCTAACAGAATTGTAGGCGCCAATTACTTATTTGTTTTTAACGAAATAGTTTCATACTGGCGAAACTTTGCAACTTCGTGATCGGTTTTAAATTTAAAAATTAATTCACAAAATAAAATCTTGGTTTAAGTGAAATCATTTTTTGTTTTAATATCAGACTTGGTAACTTTCGCTAATAACTTCTATTTGTACCACTATTTAAATTCAAATATTAATTAAAATTTGTTTTTTAAACCGTTCGTTGTTTGCTTCCATTTAAATAAAGAAATACTTTTTTGCTACCATTTTTACCAAAAAGGATTTAATTTGTTCCCCTTTATTCACCTTCTTAAATACAACCTTTTGTAAGGGAGTGTCAAAAATCGAATGTCACTAGTGAGCAAACCTTTAATAATTGAATCATGGTCATAGCGCATGTCTGTCCAAATTTAATTTTTGTTTTTGCATACTAAAGGTAATTTAGTACAGACATAATCACTTAGCCAAAGCCTCAAACCGCTCTAACTTCCCAAAGCGCGTTTTCATTAACAATACTCTTGACTATACTTGCATACTTACATATGCGAAGCTTATTACGCCTCAAGGGCTTCATTGTAGCCTTAACATGCTTTTTTGGTAGAAGCGAGCAACAAGTACGAGCACATACATATATGTACATAGCCTTTATATTTGCATGCATAAGTATGTTGTGTATATATACGGCATTTTAATTGAGTTAATTGAAAAGTATATATAATTTTTCTGCTCAAATGACATTTTAACTGCTTGAGAGAATTTGACCGAAAAATTTTGCAAAATTACTTTTTATGTGGCAGGTTGCAAACTGAACGAAGTAGAGAGTTCTGTGAATGTTTGTTTTTTCGGTATTTTTTATGAATACTTAATTTTACAAAGTGGTAATTTTACACTGGCTTAGTGAGGATCCATTTTTCCGTGGATATAAATGGGAATGGATGACCTCATCAGAAAAGTTTATTTACGCATTTTCATAAGAGTTCGGTCTGATTATAAATTGTACACAGAAGCATCGCTAGTACTACAAAATATTAAAGCAAGGGGAGATGCTATAAAAAAAGGGCGTTATCATGTTGTGGAACACGATCAGGCTCAAATTTGGAGCTCCACCAAAATCCCGACAAAGGATGTAGGCGCCAATTATTGCAAGGTTTTGAGCATTTGTTTATTTTTTTATAAATATTTGTTTGTTAAGTTTTTATTTTCTATTTATTTATTTATATATTTTTATTTTAAATTTTTTTTCATGCAAAATTTAATTTTTGTTTTGTTTTATATATATATATTTTTTTTTAACTTTTTTTTTATTTAATGTTTTTATTAACATTTTTGTTTTTTTTTATTAAATTTTGTTATTTTTTTTTATAATTTTTTTTTATTTAATTTTTTGTTTTATTTATTATATTTATTTTATTATTGTCTTATCCTCAAACTAATTTATCCGGTTTTACCATCCACCTTTTATCTTTCCTATATCTATTCTTTCTACTGATATCTATCCGGGTGTAGTACAATGGTCTACTGACTGAGTGCTTGGACTTGTCCAATCCCTCACAAATTTAATCAAATCTAATCTAATCTAATCTTATTGTCTTATTATTTTATTCTGTAGATTTTACTACAACAAAAACCATGCAACTTAAAATTTCAAGCTTTGTAGAAAATTAAAAAAAAATTCAACAAATTTTCATAAAAATTTCAAGAGTCTGTAGTTTTATAGCCTGCACAATAAATAAAGGACAGGTCCTGCAATAAAAAAATATAAAGATAGAGTGAAATGGGAGGAAATGAACCGTGACAGGGTCCCAAATAAATAAAATGTAATCTTAAATTATTTATTGACAAAGCAACCACAGAGCGGGGGCAGGGGGTGTACTATTAATTTTATATATTATATAATATAATCTGTTTTTAACTCCCTTTTTTATCTTTCTATTCATGCGCTTGGGTACATTCGCCTTTGAAGATTATACTACTAAGATTATACTACAATTACTTCAGTTATAATTCTAAATAAATACCAATTCGAAGTCTGTAATAATAAGGTTTGAAGTTGTAGCCAGTGAATCTCGTCTATCTTTTTCTCTTTTCCGTGAAGAGATAAAAGATCTAAGAACTGGTCCGGTCGAATATCATTTTATTTGCAAAGATTTATTAACATTTGTAATAACACAAAAAATAACTTTATTCGCATTTAAAACAAAAGTGGAGGAATCAGCAGAAAGTGTGATCCGAATTCAGTGTGTGAGATCAATGACACAACGAGTCGGCCAATCACATGCGCTGCGCTCACTTACTCTCCGTGACATACACAGATCGCACGGAACCAGCTGTTCAAACTTGTTAGAGCGTTGGCAGCAGCGCAGCAACAATAATTACAAATAATGCGGATCACCACTTGTTCACGTCACTCTATGCGCGTCACCTCATTTGCGCCTGCGCATAAACACGTTCATAATAAAATTTATTAGTTGGCACTGACGGCGTTTTTTTGCTACCTAATTAAAACGATTTCTAAATTTTTGCATTTTTGTTGTTACACTTGCTTAATAGGGAAACTGTGATTTTCAGTCTTGTGTTGTTTGTTTGAGTGTGACGAGAGTACGAAGCCTCAACGTAGCGACACGACGGTTTGGAATGTCCCATTCCTAGTGTGCATTGATGCGTTGTCAATGACGAATATCTTAGAAATTGAAATTTAATCGGCAATGATTGTCATTGTTCGGCCGCTCTACCTACGTATGCATATGTTGTTGTTGTATTTGTTGTTATTGTGTTTTATACGCTAAAAACAGCTGATACTTCTTTTTCGTTAGAGGTGCTGGAAAAAAATGAACTCGCATTACAGCTCAGTGCGCCAAAAGGGTTAAAGACCTGATCGAAAGAAATGTGTAATTTAAACGAGAAATATTGGGTATGAATAAAATAAAAAAATATGAGCTAAAAAATATAAAATAAAAATAAAGGAAAATATGTAAGGAATGAAGCTAATATTAACAAAGTAGAAAAAATAAATTTAAATAAAACAAGTGAAGTGTGGACGGTCGGCCGAAACCGAACTTTATGTTTTCAGTAAAATGCCTTCAGTCCAAGGCTGTGCAAAAACAAAAAAGCATGATACGGCGTATCAGATAGCCGGGCAGGGCATAGCAAATATTTGGCTAAAATTTAAAACCATTGCAGCTGAAAGATGTAACGCATGAATTAATAGACGGACATATACAATGTGCGGTAAGATTAATCATCCAACTTAGTTTTTGAAAATTTTTTTACAAATTTTTTTTACCTTTATGCTCTCCATTGCTTATCTGCTGTCAAAGATGATTGATGTACGACGTCATTAAGAAAATTATAAATTTAATTAACAATATTAAGAATGAGACTAAGTATAATAATTTTAAAATTTTGTTACATTATTATTTATTTTTATTTTTTTTTTTTTATATTATTTATTTATTTTTTATATTATTATTATTTTTTTTATTATTATTTGTTTATATTGTATTATTATTTATTTTTTTATATTAAAATTATTATTATTTTCTATTTATTACTTTTTCTTCTTTAAGGGGTAACACCACTGTACACGCGTAAAATAAACACGATTTTTAAGGAATTTTTTTGTATAGAAGGAAAGGGAAAACATTCACTCTGATTTGGGAAGTTATTACTTATATACTAAATTACAAAACTACAAAGTTTGATCGAAAAATTTTACAAAATGGCGGTATTGGAGACATTTTTGTAATGTGGTTTCTCTTGAAGGAGCTCCGCGGCACGCAGCACAGAGGGTGCAAATTTTAATCTGGAACAAAGAAACATTTTTTTTCTTAATCTAGATAAGAATAGCTAGAGAAACACGTAGGGGATTTAAAAAATATTTATTTTTGTGGAATTAGCAAGCATTTGAAGGAAAAAACTCTATTTTGGACTAAAAAACGGCACTTAAATAATTATAACAATCGTTTAAATTAATCTATCGAAAATCCCCTACGCTCTTCTCTTAAGAAGGTTATTATACAGACGTAGTGAAAAACCTGATTAAAAATATTTAAAATTGTTTGAGTTATGCTGCGTGCCAATTTCAGAAAACGTGTTTTGAGAAAAACGCGTTTAAAGTTTGGAAATTTGGAGAAGTCGTTAGGTAGCAGTCACTAACGCTTGGTTAAAAGCTTAAAATATTTATGAAATAGACTTCGGTAACGTATAAAACTTTTTGTTCTGTATTTTAAGAGGTTCAAAGAATTTTTTAAGCTTATAAAAAAAAATCAATTTTTTGAAATTTCTACAGTGGTGTTACCCCTTAAATTTCTTTTTATGGGGTTGGTGTCGAAATTCTGTATGTACAAAATTCTGCCTTTTAAAATTCTGCTTTTTTAAAATCGTGCTTTTTTAAAATTCAGCTTTCTAAAATTCTGCTTTCAAAATTCTGTATTACAAAATTCTGTATTAAAATATAATGTTAACAATGTTAAAGAGGTAATGTAATTATTTAATTTATTATTATTATTATTTTTTATTATTATTCGAGATATTAAATAAAAAATAATAATAATAATTTTTTCTTCAGTTTCGATAGAATCCACAGTATTTTTGCGTAGAACTCCTTTTCGCGTGGGTGTCAATCTGACAAAGTTGAAGATCCCACTTAATTGAGAAGACCCTAACTAAGTAAGCACATCCATCAAAACTGTTGCCCAAAAACAGGTTTGAATTACTCTAAAATTAGTTTGCATTCGTATTGATAAATAGTGATTTTTAAAATCATTTAAATTTTAAAGGGGTTTTTTTTATGTTTGAATGCTTACAGTTATTACATTTTCACACGTAATAAAAAAGTTATGTTCCAATTTATAATGTATATCCTGATATTACCTAATTATCCTGAAATCGCGAGATCAACTTTTTCCGCTAATATTGGCCGAGCTTTACCTCCAATTTGTAGTTTGTGCTTTAATATAATTCCACAAATGAGGGACCTACCGTTTTATGCTGCTTATGAACGGAAGATGGGTTTTTTATGAAAAGTTTTTCTTCTCTTCCAAGTTTTTTCATGGCCAAAATACATTCGGAGGTTTCCCATTGCCTGCCTCCATCACGATTGGAGAAACCCGTTTCCATCATTTGATATTACAGACCCACAATGGGTTTAGATACATTTGGCAACTAGCGCCTTTCTCAAACCTTGCCTGCCTCCATCGCGATTGGAGAAACCCGTTTCCATCATTTGATATTACAGACCCACAATGGGTTTAGATACATTTGGCAACTAGCGCCTTTCTCAAACCTCAAACGATAGTTCTCAAATGCATTTAAACTTACCGCAGATAGCGTTCTCATTCGAAAAGGCACAATTTTAAAAGAGGATTTGCATTAGTTCTCAAATTGAAAAAGGTCATATTCCCAACATCATCTCAAACATGAACGGAACGTAATGGAATCCATTGCTCCCATATTGAGTCTAAGCTTTGTCATTGATACGAAAAAACACTAAATTACGGTAAAAAATAAATTTGTATGTGTACATAAATGTTTTGGAAAATGCACAAACATGTACATATAAATTTAACCCTTGTGTTGACCCAAAAAAATCTACATACTCTGCCACTAGGGTACCCGTTATATTGTGTGACGTATTTTCCGAAATTTGTGTATACTTTTTGAATTTTTTTTTTATCTAAAATAACAAATCAAATTGCAATAAGTGAAAAACCATCGAGGAGTTATCGAGATTGGATGTTTTGAGGTATTGTAAAGAATATATGTAAATAGGATATCAAAAATATTTATAATACATTTATTTTTTATTTAGATTGAGTGAAGATGAAAAAGATTTGTATTTGAAACAGCTACTAGGCGAGGACGATGACGATATTTCGGATCCTTCGGTGTTAGTAAAGACGACGAGTGGTTTTCCAGCGGGAATAGAATGCAGAATTCTCGTGATACTGAAGCGTCAGATAACCAAGAATTCAGAAACTTTTTGCGCCAGCTTTCAGAAGAGGTAGCTATGCCGGTGATTCAATAGCGAGCTTCCAACCAGCAGGTTATGCGAAACCACGCAACGAGGCTTGCAGTCGGAAGTTAGTTAGTTAGTTCGAAAAACCAGTAGTGGGGGTAGTACCTGCTGACAACCAACGTCGAGACGTCACTGGCAGAAAAGTTGTAGTTGCGTCATGCTACATTTGCAACGAGCAGTCTATTCGTAAGCGAAGAAAGACAGGGAAGTGTTGTATCGTATGCGAGAACCCCGTTTGTGATGAGCACTCAGTCAAGATCACTAAATATTTACATTGCGATCAGTAATTTTGAATTCCGCTAAAGATTAATCATTAAGATTTAATTATTTATATGTATTTCTCTATTTATTACTTTTATTCTTTACTTTATTAATTTTTCACGTATTACTGACTGTGCAAATAGTGCAATGTCGATGTTTTTTTCGTAACAATCACATTGAAAAATGTAATAATTATTATTATATACAGTATATTTATTCAATAAACAATTTAAAAAGAATATAATTTATAATTATTCTTATTAATTTATTTGTATAAATATATTTTCATGACATAATACATGAATCTCGTGTTTTCTGTATAGGGGTACCCAGGTGGCTTATACATTTCCTTTATTTTCAAATGTAAAAATTTTTAAGTAAAAATTTTTTTCAAAATATGTTTAATGCATATTTCGATACAAAATAAGTCAAATCATGGGGATCCATGAGGAGGTTGGCCTATCTCTCATAGAAAAAAAGTTATTCAACAAAATGTACGCCGATGGGCACCCTGGTACCCGGATGGCAACACAAGGGTTAAAAAAGAAATATACATGTTTATAAGAAATTTTTGGGCATAACAGGTTTATTGTATCTGGTTTATTGTATACTTCAGCTGCATATAAGGTATGTATAGTATGTACATATAGGCGTTTGCGATTCGTCACTTCTCTGCGCGCTTGACGAGAGCAAAACTAATTAGCTTTTGTTTTGAAACAAATTTAATAAAACGATTTTTTTACACAACATATTTATTAAATCATTCAGTAAAATTTCTATTAGCTGCAATAACCTTTTCGAATCGGAAAATGAAAATTTACAGTCATCCAATTTTGTGTCACCATCACTTTATGGGAAGAGTCCGCGTCTTGCTGAAAGAATGGGGGGGTCTTAAACCATAACCAAACTTCATGTGCATGACAACAGGATCCTCTGTAGGATTGGAATGTAGACAATTGCCATTCTGGTGATTTCTTCGGTTGATCTTTTGGACTAAGTAATATTTTTTTCGTCAGAAAAAAGGCTTAACAATTCAACTACTTCTGCAGATCGGACAGTATCAGTGCGTTTGTCGGTCGGTCGTGTTAACCTGATGCACAGCGAAGATGGCTTATCTGATAAAAACCAAAAAGAAAAAAATGGTTAGTTATAGTCAAAATGGGATATGCTACACGGGAAAATTAATTTCAGTACTCTTCAGCGAAGCATGCGGAATCACGATATTTTTTGCGTAGGGATGGTTAAAATTAATTATGCTTCCAATGCTTCGATTTCTGGAATAAATGAAATAAATGAATTGTTAAACTGAATTCTAAGTATTATCTAATATTCTTTCTCTGTAAATTGTAACAAATGTTACATTTTCTTAAATTCATTACAATGAAACTAGTAAATTATAAGTTTAATTTGTTTTTGATTGAATTATTTAGCATTAATCAATTTTTCATAGTCTGTAAGGAATACTGCATTTTCCGATTATTAAATGAATAAATAAATATGCATGTCCTCAACTTCCGTATGCACCCTGTATATACGAGTATAGTGGGTTTGTATATATGTACATGGTCGAAGGCGATATGCACATACCTGCTGTCGTTAATTTGTCGCAATATCGATCAAACAAACTAGCAAAAACACAACCCAGCCAAAGAAGAAAATATTTCTCAGTGTCGAAACTAAAATAATATTAAAATGCTACTGGTTAAAATCACGAAGCCAAAACTTGAACAAAGTTTGAAACAAAACCAGAGCAGCGCATAAATTTGGCAATTTCATGTTTGATGGCAAAAGTTTGAATAGCCCGAGCTTAACAATTTCATTTTAATTACAATTATCTTGGTTTTTTTTTATGAAGTACATTTATTTATTTTTTTAAGTTGCTGTTATTTCAATCAACCGTATTATTTAGCCCCGTTTTGCATGAGTGCGCTCTCAAAGGCAAACGAAAAAACTGGACGAGGCGAGGGTTGTCGATGGTTGTTGGCCACTTTATATGTAAATATGCACATGTGTATGCGTGCATGAGCATTGCTTACAGCTTAGGCCAATTAAAGCGCGCACACGACGCATATCACTTATCAAAAATATGTTTCATGGTAAAATTTAAGTGTTTAAAAATGTCTGATCACGACGATTTATGGACCACCTGCTCTCCTATCAGCCAGCTTTTTTAGCCTAAAAATTATCTCATCGCTCTCTACTGCGGCTTATGCAACTTTCATATTAGCTACATATACAAAATATAAATATATACACATACATGTGTACATATGTATGCCATTAATAACCCGGTAACCGATTGAATTCAAAGCTATCACATTACAATTGTAAATTGCGGCTGAGGCAAGCGGCTGTTGTTGGCAAACCGACACAGCGGGCCAACAGTTAAGCAAATCAAGTAACCAAACAGCCAATCAACCAGATCCAAAGTTGAGTAGCAAAACATGGAAACTGGAACGCTTTTTTATATCATCATTATGTGGACGAGTGTATGGCTACCCTTACATATACCATACATATTTATGTATGTAAATGCTGGTATACATATGTGCATCCACCCTCTATTAAAAAAAATTAACTTTTTATAATTCAGTGTCAAATATTTTGGTGTTAATCAATATACTCGGCTTCTACTTCTTACAAATTTAAGATGATTTTCCAGGCTCTATGCTCCGCTAGGAGTTAAAGGAAAATATATATGTATTTCAAATTTTCATACTGGTTATAACAAAATAATACGTTTTGCTATACGTTCGAAAAATTTTCTATCACTGAATCCACGTGAACTCGAAAAAAGTGCTGCCAAACTCAATTACGGAATCTTTATATTTCAACACCAGCTGGCACGAAGTAAACAAATGAAAATATTTTTGCAATTATTTTCCTTTTTTGCTAATAAGATTAATTCTCTTGGGAGTGCGATCTGTACAATTCAAGAATACTTGAAATGCAGCGGAAAATCATGGAGCGTATCCTTTGAAATGCAGGTCACCTTGTAAAAAAATTGTTGAATGCTAAAATGTATATCAAATTTTAAATTTTTAAAAATTAAATTAAAATTTTAAAATTTTTCTATCGAACATATTCTTCTGCAACATTTTTCCAAAATCTGCCTACCTCCACTTTTTGGCATTTGATGTTATGCTGTTAAAATTCTGGATTACAGGAAAGAATATTAGATAATGCTTAGAATCAAATCAATTCATTTAGTAACATTTTGAGTGGTACTTTGTGGAAGAAAAATTTAGAAAATTCATTAATTCCAGCAACCGAGTGTCTTTCGGATATGGTGTTTAAATTTTGGACCTCAAACCCAATATTACATGAAAGCAAATGGGTGGTAAACAATCATCAATAAAGAATTTCTAAGTTTAACACAAAAATCAATCACAGCTCTTGTTTGAAACTCATTTTCCGACTGCAATATAAAATGTACTAACAAAGATGACGCAGTAACTATGTAATAGCCTAGACAGAAGATGGTGTTAATCGGAATTATCAGCGCAGTTATTTCTGATTAAAATTGTAGTGCAACAGACGGTTGTTACGCAGATTAGTGAACAGCTTATTTGTTTATTGAATAGTTTTGGCCGTAAAAGATGGAGAGCAGGGGACAAAACCTGTACTAGCTAAAAGAAATTGCTATTTCTCAAACTGCTTCTTATTCTTTTCTTTCAAAGTCTCATTATTTTCTATTCTCAATAGATATTACTATAATTTTTCGCCAATGTTACCATGGAAAATTCCCCTAATCCGCTTAAATTATGCGAATTAAGTCTACTTGTCAATCCGCATTAGTTGAACTTAATTCCTGAGATAAACGCGATTTAAGTTGTTAATCCCGTTTAACGCCACCGTCTGTCTAGGTTCTAAAGTTATTTATATCCGAACGTCGTACATATTTCATAGGATGACAATACCGAACTAGTTTATCGAATTCAAAAAGTTTGCAAAACATGGCACTAGAACTTATTTTAATTTATAAAGAGTTTGGTTTTTGTGGAAAAGAGGGTGTATGTAGATTTGCAATGTTTTCAGCTACATTTTTCTGGTTTTTAATGCGAGCGTTGTAATTAAATATGAAAACCGCAAAAATGTATTTACGTATATATGTATATTTGTTACATTTTATATATTGCACTAAATATGGATGGTGATAGGCAAATATAAGCACACACCACAAACCGAATAAATGCATCGCAATTTCATAAGTGGATACGTGGATTTGATACTACGAGTACAAGGACAATGATGTTAAAACTTGTTTTCTGTATTAAATATGTGACTAAACTCTTAGACGAATTTGGAAGGTGTCCATCAGGACAACTGAGTATATGGGAAGCGGTAAGAAGGGTTTTGGCATGAAGGCATTAAAGGGGACTGACTACTGCTAGATAAATTCGAGTAGGCTTTTTGACCTTTTTAGACCTCAATGAATATTATAAGAAATATTTAGCTTAAGTAACAGTTGGAGACAAAATCTGTTGAATAAAATAATTTTTAATGAATGGTGGTTTTGACGTTAAGCGTCACAAAAGATTTATTACTTATATGTCAGTTTATCGGCAAGTTTGGGTGAAACTTGGAAATTGACTATTTTGTGCACTCTCGTGTACTTTTTCAGTTTTTTCTATTTTAATGGTCGTAAACGTAAAATCCAATGCTTAAACAATCTGTTTTTCATAAAAATAGAAAGTCATACCTTTGTTATATGGAGAAAATTATAAGACATCAACGTGATTTTTTGGCAACCTTACTCTTGCACTTTATTATACTAAAATTTAAAAGTGGCATAGCAAACATTTTTCTAGAATGTCTGATTACAGTTTTTAATTTAAATAAATACATTTTTTTAAGTTTGTGGAATTTATCTACATAATTTTTGTATAAAGTTTGAAATTTAGTCTTATATGGGCTTCGTTAGACAAGATATATATATAATAATTATATTATTAAAAACAAAAAAAAAAAACATAATGAACGTTCAGCAAATAAAAAAAAGAAAAAAAAATAACTTTAAAAAAATAAGAAAAAAATTCTTCACATCAAAATGTTGATGTGCTATCGTTTATCGTTAGCCGTATATACTTTTACTACGGAAATTATGTGCAATGGATTCACCTATAAACGCATTCGATTTGCATTTTAATATATATTTTTTTGATTTAGAACCATATCACTTGGATGTCCGCGTTCTTTATTGAGCCACTGTACGTCCATATCGATCTCGATTCCGTTAGATTTTTACAAAAATAACTCTATTGCACTAGTGCGCAGAGGTAAATAAATATTTATCTAATACCTGTAGTAAATTGTTTGCAATGAAGAAAAATTTATTTCGAGTTAATTAAGCTTTTCATTATTATAATACTCAAGTTACATAAGAAGTTTTTGCTATCAACCGGGAGAAAAATAAAATATCGCAATATGATCCGAGGAGCTTTTTCTTAAAAAATTCTATTTGCTTTGAACCGCTTGTTAAACTCCAGGATATACCGAGGTAATTATAAATGTATGAATAGGGGCTTATAGGTTTCATTTTGTTTAAATAATCAATGAATAAAGAAATTAAAAACTATTGAAATGGTGCTGGGAAGTACGAAGTTTGCATTATTTGCAAGATTTAGAGTTTTGAATATGCACTAATTAACTCATAAAGAAATTAATTCTCTACTGGCAAAATGAATAGTATTATCAATTATGAAAGAATTATCTAGCAGACAATGACATGACGTGATAAAAGTGGCTGAATGAACAGAAGATAAAAGGAAAACTAATATAAATAAATATTAATATAAAGCAAGCAAATTAATGCAAATAAAGTAAGCAAGAAATTTAGAGAATAACCAGTTATGAAAAATTTTCCAAAGCTAATTAATGAGAAATGAGCCTTGTCAAACATAGACGAGACCAAGTCCTAGAGCTATCTAATTAGAGAATATTTACTATATATGTAATGGTGTATAAAAAGTAAAGAAGTGCTAACTTTGGTGCGGACCGAAGTTTATATGCACGCGCACATTTTAGTAAATTTAATTGGGTTGGGTGTTAATTTTTGGAATCAAAAAAACTTATATAAAGGGTTTTCCAATAATAGGTGTTATTTTGAATAGTCCGCTATTTAGGTAGATGTTACTGTCATTTTTTGATATTTGACAAGTATAAAAAATTGAATTAAAATCGGACTAGTATAACACATAGCGCCCCTGCTTGCTTACATCCAATTTTTAATTGTGCTAAAAAGCAAAACAAACAGCGCTCCCCGTTGACCGCAACATTGCTGTCGTGTTAATGTTCGAATAAAAATTGGCCAATAGTGGACCACTTTTAAAAGCACACAAAATAGTCTTACGATCGGGATACATCGACACCTCTACGATTATACGAGTAAGTGAGCTTTCCGAGTCTTAAATACGGAAATTTCTCAGCAAAGATTTTTTGAGCAAAATTGTCGACATTTTCTAGCTGCTCAAAAACTCAAGCAGAGGAGAGCTGTCGAAGGGGACGAAATTTTGAAGTTTTTTTCAATGTCGCATTGCTCGACAATAGGATCCAGATTGAAAGTAATTTTTCAAAGCGATCCATTTCATACCAAGGTGGCAACGTTGCTGTTTATTTAATTTAAGTAGAAAACATGATGCATTTTTTTTATTAGACAACTTCAGGGAAAGATGCAGGGTGTGCTTTCTAATGCTAGGCATACCTACTATGACCATCCGTCCTGTTGTTATCAGGACCGCACTGTCTCCAACGTCAGCATTGCATAAAATTTCAAAACAGAAAAATGTTTTGTTGTTATGGAAATCAACTGCACCGATATCAAATCAGCTTGCTAAATTCATTCTTTGTTTCCTTTACGACGTTTATGTAATACAAACATCTTTTTTACTTCTGATTGTCTGGTTGACTCATTTGCATTGTGCAATGCCTTTTCGTATGTGCATGAAAGATCAATTTACGGCTTAAAGACTTAAGTGATTGTCAAATCGCATTTGTGTGAGTACGTTGTCCGCTGACTCAGACAAGTCTGAAATCTTTTGTGATTCGAAGCTAATTCTATTTTTATTGCTTTTTGTTTAATCCATTAAAACTGTTAATTTCAAAAATAGATGGAAATAATTAAGGTAGCTTAACGGTAACTTATTTTAAAGCTATCGTGAAAAATATTTGAAGACAAAATCCATATGTTTTAATTTGTTTTTCGTACATATATTTTATGTTATTTAAACATCATTAAATTTTACTTGTATACTTATACTTTATTATATATTCATTAGGGGCATAACTCTCCATAGGAAAAGAAAAAAATAGCTACTATTTTTCAATCGAAATTATGCAATTTATTATATCGGGTGTTTTTTTTAGCTGCATAAGAACTATCGATATTGATAACTATGGTTTGACAGCATTTCTGCTCAGTGAGGTTTGGCAAGTCATCATGAATCGTTTAACGCTATAACAACGCTTCCTAATCGTGGAAGTTTATTTCGGGAAAAATTAAATAAGTCTGTCCACGGAGTTGAAAGAGCGAAGTGTCAAAGGAGACGCCAAAATGATGTCAATTCATCGTCGTTCTCAACTTGTTGGCCTTTTTCCTTCGACTACGTAGAAAATTTTACGTGATTGACTCAGCTAAATTTTGATCGATTTAAACCTCTAAAGTATCTGTTGTTTCTAGGAAAATTAGACCATTTGTGTCCCAAGTATGTTTTCGCAAATATCAACTCAACTTCTCTCCGTTGCTTCAGTTGATAAATTTTTAAATATCTTTATGCTGGCCTCTTAATAAGCTTAATAAGCTCTTCTATCATCTAAGGTAGAATGCTTTTGAAAATTAATTTTGTTTAATTTTTGTATGTTTGAATTCCTTCTCAGCAACCCTTGGCTGCGCCTAGTTGAATTGTATACAAAAATATTGTTTATATAAAATGTTTGTTTATAAAAACTCCAATTTATTTTAGAATCATTTCTAGCTCACGTAAATCTTAATATTTTTCCTCAAACTTTATAATACATTCCTTAATTTCGACGGAAAACCATCAACTTCTTCTGGGGAGATAACCTTATATTCATTCGTTCATTGTATCCGTTTGATTGGTAGCAATGAAATAATTTTCCAACATTTACTAGTATTTTGAGTCAAACGTTTTAATACTATTGAAATTTTGGGCAAAGTTTGAAACTTTGGATTATATTGTTGTTGCTGTAGTATGAACTATCTTTTTATAAAATAAAATAATTGAATTAAGGAACAGATAAATAAATAGTCAAAACTTGTCAATGTGTGATGCACACTGTCTTTTGCCGCTGATTGTATGTACAGTGAAGCCCCAAAGTGGAGAAAAAAGTCTCAAAGAGGCAATAATCTCCCTGTTTATCGCTTTTTTCGCACCTCGTTTTTATCACACTTAATGCACTAATAATGCAAAAAACAATGCAAAATTATATTAGTTTGTGGGAAAAGAAATGCATTTAAAAATTGCGTACAATTGGCTTAAAATTAATACAATGTCAACGATTTTTTTTAAGTCTAGAAAGGCATACTCATCCTTAAAATTGTATTGTAAAATCCCATACTACAGTTTATGAATCGGAAGATTTTAATTATGGAATTGGCTTTTTTTAAATCATAATGCTACATTTTTGTACGCAAGAGATATTTCTTCAACAGCAAGATTGTAGTTCTTTTTTTTTGTTTTTTCTTTTTCTTTCAAAATTCGCATTTTTTGTTCTACAATTCGAGCTAATTTTAGCTAATTTCTAATTAAAAATCACCATAAAAGAGAAAAATTCCAACGGTTTGGCATCGCTGTGTTGTAAGAGTTTGAGGGGAATCTAAAATGTCATCAATCGTAACTTTAATTTATTTTTACAATAAAAAATAACATTGCTGACTGCATACAAATATACCAATATGTTTTATGTGTGCATATTAAAACTTCAAAAGTGCTTGTCATCACAGTTACATATGCACATTTCATCTTTGCAATCCGTTAAGATTACCCGCCATTTCTACTCATACCTGTGTCACTGCTTGGCATTGCAAGCCTGTAAAAACGATTTTCCAGTATTTCTTAGGCGGCCTTAACTACCATTAGCACGCCGTAATTGAGTAAATGAAATGTGTTGATCGGCTTTGGCTTCGGGTTTGATGAATAGGTTAATTGAAAGTGAGAGTGACTGCTGGTATCTATATAGTATACTCATACAAACACGTTCACACCAGTGTAAGGGGCAATGCATTTTATTTGGTTTTAAGTAGAAAGTTTATGCATTATATATATAAATTTCATACAAAAATAGCAATTTGTCTTTGACATACTGAAAAACGTGTTGAGTTATTAATCAAGCCGGCGCATTTTGTCGAAGCTAACTTACTCGCTAACTAATACATATGCACCTATGTAGGTATATACATACATGAGTAATATTTGTCACTTTGATAGACGCACAACTGTTTATTTTTTACAAATAGGGTAGGTATTGCCAATTACTCTGGAAAATTAGCTCGGCAACACCCACTGCCAGCTGCTACATACACACATAAACACATTCGCACCTACATTTCTTTGGCGAACGTGCAAGCAACGCATTCGCGTTGGAATTCAGGGTTCGGTAGATTTGCTGGCTGGTTAGTTGATTTGATGGTTCGTTGGTTGACTAACTGTTGAGTTGCTGGTTGCTCGAGCAGCTAGCAATTTTATGTAAAAAATGGTACGTAGGTGGTGTTTGTGTTGACAAAAGCCGTGGAACGCTGTAATTGCTGGCAAGGCTTAAGTGAAACGATTATGTGATGACCAAAAATGGTGATCTTCTATTACCAAATTGATTCCATTTTATCTATAAACTTTATGGAGAAACATACATATGTACATACATACATCCAGAAAAAAATAATATTGCTATCGTAAAATAAAATTCACATACGAGTATCAAACTAAACTTTTTCTGCTTTCTTCATTTATAGAATGACACTTGTGACCTTGCGCTCTGCCCTACGAACAATAGCGGCTTCGGAGCAACAACCGCAATTATTGGCACCATGGACTGTCTGCCCATTATGAATGGCAGCAGTAGTAGCAGTAGCAGCGGTATTGGTACACTTGGCATTGGCGCTGCACATCATCACATCATGCCCAACGGCAGCAGCAACTCCACCGCTGCTATTGGCGGCGGCAGTGCACCGACAGTCACCGTTGTCGGCTCATATCAGCAACACCTCGCCAATTTACATGCACATCATCCTCATCTGAATTTGGTTGGCCATCACACGGTGACGCCGTACAGCAATAATTATCCGCTACATCATAGTAGTAGTCATCATCACATACAAAGCGAGCAGACAAAGTCGCTGCAAGAGTTGCAGCATGAAGTTGGTGCGCTGCTGGAATTTCGTGATTTGGTCATTGAAACTTTTCCAGACCTCAAACATAAAATGGCCTCTATGTCTTCGTCGTCGGCTGCTTCCACAACGATAACGACGGGTGGTGCGCTGATAAGCGGCACATCGGTGTCGGGAGCAAACACACTGATTCATGGAAATAGCAGTAGCGGCATGCCAAATGCGTCATTGGTGTCGAGGTGGGTGTTGAATTAATTTATTAGAATTATCAGAATTTATTAATACTTTCTTGTGTGTTTTTCTTCCATAGACGCGAGTGGGAGCCTGGTATACGCTTGAAGCGCAAAATTTCGCAAAAAGAACCGTCCACACATTTAGCTAATGCTGCAACAGCGGCGAACACGGCTGGTAGCGTTGCAGGCGTCGTAGCCGGCGAATTGTCCTCATCGTCGCTAACGCGCAGTCGCAGCAATTCGCACAGCGGCAAAAAGGAGCCAAAGAGCGGAGAGAATAACAATGGCAGTGTTGTGCAAGACTCCGGCTTCTCGACGGAGACGAGCTCGTCGAAGGAGGGCCATAGCGCTTCGTCAACGAACGGTGCTATGACGGTGAGTGGGCATATCTAAGAATTGATTTAAGTATGTCACTACACATTTTCTTTATTCTGCAGGGTCCCACCGCGATGAATCGCCTCTCCTGCCACGAGTCCGATGACGAGCTGCTAAATTTACTCGATGTCATACACCGCAAATCGAATCGTTTACGCGAAGAAATGGATCAGCTTCAGCAGTATGAGCGACAGAATCTGCGCGGTGGTAGCAGTAATAATAACAACAATCTAGCTGATGAGTCCACAACGACAGTTGTTGCTGCGAGTGAAATGTCCTCGCCAGTGGCGCGCAGTTCTTCGGTGTTGGCAAAGTCAAGTAGCGGCGGCAGCAGCAACCACAGCACAGTGAACGGTGCCGGCCTCACGCCGAAAACTTTCCGTGAACATGTAGAGCGCCTCAACAAGGAGGATATCAAACAATTACGTAAGGAGCGTGATCGCTTG
This sequence comes from Anastrepha obliqua, assembly GCF_027943255.1. Lineage (NCBI taxonomy): Eukaryota > Metazoa > Arthropoda > Insecta > Diptera > Tephritidae > Anastrepha > Anastrepha obliqua. The sequence goes on from NC_072892.1 coordinate 82,391,297, forward strand.
TTGGACAAGTTGGCCGAAATGGAAGCTGAAACATTGACCGGACGTATTAAGGCGGCCAAAATGAATGATCAAGTGGAGGAATTGATAAGCGTGAAAAAAGATCTCGAGGAGCAGCTGAAGTTGGCGATGGCACAGAGGTTGGATTTGAGTGCGCGAGTGCAGCAATTGCAGATACAACAACAGCAGCAACAGCAACAGCAGCTGCAGAGTAAAAGTTCATCGAGGTGGGTGATATAAGCGAAATATTATGTGGAGTAAACATAGAATTAGAGGATAATTGAAAAGATAAAGTAATATTTATTTACATATACGTACATATACTTTTTTCAGTCAATCGGATTATTCGAGTCAACGGAACTTTTTATCTTCCGCCACAACGGTGCTATCCACAGGTAGCGCTGCTTCAGTGCAGCTTTTAGAAGCAGGCGCCGCTACCACCACCAATACTAGCATACTATCGACCGCACAAAGTCGACGTCAACATACATTCCAGCCGGTGGTGGTGGTGGATCAACATCAACTATATCAGCGCCCATCTCACGCAACTCCTCCCGAGGACGTACATTTTGCATTCCATCAAAGCGCAGGCAGTGATAGTAAAAGACAACAGTCGGAACAGTCCGAACAACAACAGGAGCAGCATTTGGGCCGACTGGATGGCATTGTGAGCACACCAGGTGGACGATATAGCAAATGTCGTATGGTCGATTCGAAGCGTTTCGCCGCGATACTTTTAGAGACAAGTGTGGTCGAGTTGCAACGGCATCTACTGACGCTCACCGTGCAGAATCAGGTGAGATTTATATTAAATTAAACAAAAAAACAAAACAGTATTTCTTCAAACTAACCTTTATCGGCGCGAACAGGTTCTTATGCAGAAGCTGGATGCGGCGACTAAGTCAAAAACACATTTAGCTAAAAGACTTGACAAGTCAAAAGATGATGTTGAAGATTTGCGTTTCCAGGTGAGATCAATTTTTTAACTGAAGTTATTTGAAAACTCACAACAATAATTTCTTTCTAGCTGGAAGAGAAAAACATCGAGTTGGAGGGCACTAAAGCGCAACTGCGCGTTCTAGAGTCTCGCATCCACTCGGTGACGCCTAGCAGTGGAGCACCAACTAACTCCTATTTGCACTCGCAAAACGATTACGAAACCAATCGTTCATCCGCTTCTACCACATTAATGTTGAGTAGGCGTGGCATTGGTAGTGGCGCTAGTGATACCCTGCAGTACAGTGATTTGCGTTCGGCAACACCAGTTTCCACAACAACGACAACGATGGCGATAACCGGCCAAATGCCCGCACCACAAGTTACGCAAATCTCCACACCCAGCATGAAAGCGATGGTGCATCTACCGATGGATGAATTGCAACAGCATAGTAGCAGCACGGAATCAGCACATGATCATGATGAGTTGCAAGAGACTGGAAATGCACATACGATGGTGAGCAGACTGATGAGCGCAAGTGTGGGCGGTGTGAGTCCGTTTGAGAATGCGCTGCGTGGCAAAAAAGTGAGCATTGGCAGTAAACCGAGCAAGATTCCTTTACCGGGCAGTAAAGCGGCGGCATATTTTGCAGGTGAGTGTACGCATATTTAGAATTATCATACTTTATATAGTCTTTGAAATGCGATAAGATTTACAAAGAATTGGAAACAAATGCTTTACGCTTTCGTATCATTTCTGAAATATTTCTCTCTTTCGCTAACAACGCAGGTAAACCACCTAGTGGACGACCCTCTACGGCTGGTCGTTCACCACCTTCCACCCACACCTACGCCGCCTCAAACTCGTCAAGCAAGTCATCACTGTGCCGCAGCACAGGTAATCTGCTCTACAGCAAGTCACCGAACAGTCTGAAGCGCGCCGACTCCGCACAAAGCATACGTAAAGACAATTCGTCGCTGAGTACCAATACGAGTCGAAGCTCTACATCTTCCTCTATACCGCTGGCGACGCATCACTTGTCAAACGCTACCTCGAAGTCGCCGATCGGTGCAACTGCGGCGACTCCAATTCCGTCCCCGAGAGTTTTGCAGAACTCTCCGCTACCGAAACTAAAGCGTGAATCGCTCACTTCACGCGTACGCCATTTGGATTCACTGTCGCGTGTGCACCAACATAATCATCATTCAAATATTAGCAACGGCGGTGGCAGTGATGTTTCCTGCACATCACCCACCACCACCTCACACACCAATAACAACAATACTAATTCGACTATACTCACATCCAGCTCGCCAACTGCACTCTCTGCCAGCTCGGCAAATAGCTACATCGTGAGTAGCACGCCAAAGCCAAGCGCCATAGCAGCGCATCTGAATGCAACGTTGCGCAAGGACATGCAATTAAATACGAGCAGCTACGGAGCCCAACAATTTTTGAGACGCGCAACTGGAGGCAATGCTTCCGCCAATAGTTCCGCCGTTTCCGGACAAAGTGGGGTGAACAGCAGTGCGACAGCACGCCGTTTTAGCAGCGCCTCGGCGATGGGTGCGCGCATAGCTAGTCGTAATCAATCACAAGACGCAGGCAATGGGGAGCACCAACAGCAGCATCAACAGCAGAGCGACAGCGATAGTGGAAAGGTACGCACTTTAAAATCGACTTTTTTGGGTTGGCTTAAAATCTAAAAAAAAAGAAAAAAAAAAACAGATAAACTATCAGCAGTAATCTTAAAAATTTTAAATTTGCAATTTGCAATAAAAAAAAAACGATCAACCAACAGAAGCATGAAAGAGCAAACATGTGTACTACTGCGCTGAACGCGGTTCGTTTAAAGCTACATGCTACATACCCACATTTAGTAATCGTTACATATACCCATAAATACATACGTAAATACGCATAGCATAACTACGCCACAAAAGTAAAATAAATTAACTGAAAACCTTCTAATCAATAACGATAACAAAAGAGGAAGGAAGAGAAAATTTTAATTTAACCAACACTCGCACACATACGTACATTCAAACACTCATCCCCATACTCATGCATACATATTTAAACACATCGTATACAGTGTGCTGCGAAAGTATATAAACTATAAAAATAATATAATTTAATGCTATCAACGACGATTGAAAATCTCTCTTTTTAACAAAATTAAAGCTAAAAGTGTTGGGAGTTTTGAAATAATGGCTAAAATGTGCTAACTCATCAAATAATTTTGTAGTTGTTTTCCTGTATTTTTTTTAAGTATACCCTAAACAAACAATCACTACTTACATACAATCATGCTGGTATAGCTTATAAACACATTGGTATTATACACTCATATCAACATATATACATACACGCATACATACTTAACACTATACACGAATACGCTAGAATGTAAATTAAATAAATTTTGACAGCTGGTGGGTGGATTGCATGACATTGTTTGGGCTAAACATTATAAAACTTAAAAAAAAAAAAAAAAAAAAAAAAAAAAAAAAAAAAAAAAATTATTGCAAACCGAGAGTTGAGCCACCTGTGATTCCAGCAGTAGTTTTTCATAAAGATAATATTTTTGAAGAGAGTTTATGCTGTTGCAACAACTACCTACAAAATTCTTTATATTTTTGAAAGTATGCCGCAGATGTTGCATATTTTTTGGTACAGAAGGTACTCGTCGATTCACAGCAAGATATTTAGCGTCTGGCGTTTCTTTAGTCTTACATACGAAATAAAAAAACTTTGTTAAAAATATACTTTAAATTTTGTGATAAAAATCCATAGAGTGCTTAGACTTCTCGTGACTTCAGAATTGGAGTTTTAATTAAAAAAATTAATATCTCGGTATTTGCTAATAAAAAGTTAAATTATTACAAATTATCATCTACATATATATTCCAGTCCCGTAACTAGTCTCATGCAATCCCGGCTCCGTTGTTCAATTTCGATAACTGTACATAAACTATATTCGCTGGTAGCAGGGATTTCTATTATGATTGTAACCCATCGGAAATGTCCCTAAGGAAAGGTCAACATTTGTAATATTTAAGGTAAAAATGGGCTTTATGAAAAACAATATGATATCAGTTAGGTAGAGGTCGGTGCGTATACCTTGAACTCTATAAAGTAAAAGAGGTTTGCTTTGGGAAAATTTACCTGAATATGCCTGTGAAAATTATTACATGAGCATAGAATTGCGCAGACATTTTTTTGCTAATAAAAGCGGCATTATTTGTTTGTTTTTTGTTAATTGGGCTCAATCATTTGCAAGATTTTTAGGCGCCTTCGTTTGATTCTCCTGATTTTTTACGAATACTACTGGGTATCCGATAATCGAAATTTAGGTTAACTTTGGTATGAAATTTGATCGCGTTAATTTCATTATTAACATTTAGGCAAAAATAGTAAATAAAAAAGCTCTTTCAATAATTTTTTTTGTTTTGTTTTTTGTGCTGGAAGGAATACTTTGGGTGACCCCTTAAAGCCTAATTTGATCAATTTCTCATTTCTTAATTACATATTTTTGCAGGCCATAAATTTAACAATTTTTTTGTTGTATTCCGTGCAAATAGAAATACGATTTATTACAAGGCACTATTAACCCTTAGTTGCACACTTTTTTTTAAAACCTTTTGACCTTTTTCAACCTGTTCGAGGATCCTTTTTAAAGGGTTATATCCATTAATCGATAGAAAATTAAATTTTAGGAAGTCGCCTAGAAGCTCAAGTTCACGTTCAAAGTCGAAAAAATCTGGCCACTCCCGGGTGCCCATCGGGTTCTATACCTTTCAAGTTTACGTACTGAATTTATTTGGGTAAATCATACCCGCTGCATACTCCCAGTTGATTAAATACCTAGAAAGCTTGATTAAGCGCCTGGAAGTGTGCAATAATTACATAAATATATTTTGCATTCAACAAAAGCTCGTAAAAATCGTAGTTTGTTATTCCTTAACCTCCTTGGCAGTGTAAATTGCTTTTGATTTTAATATGAAATATAAAGAATGATGAATCATGAGCTCCTTTTAAATTTCGCTATATGTTAAAAATACTGTTTTTTGGTGATAGGAACGTAGCGATACGCGTTTTGTTAGTCCCCTCCGAAAGCCGCAGAATAATTTTCTCTTAACTTCTTTCCTAAAGTCGCCCTTAGCAGTTTATGTTGAATCCAGTGTGATCACCGTAAATACTAAGAAGTTGTAAATGTTCTATGCACGCACACGGCCATACATAAATAAAAGCTAGAAGAACAAATAATTCTCCTCACACACACACATGCTGTAATAAAAATAAAAAAGGTAAAGCATGACAGACGACTGCTGTAGCCACTCTGCGTGCATTGCTAAAATAAAACTATTATGAAAAAAATAAAACACCCGACAAAAACAATTCTTTGTTGGTAGTCATTTGTATAGAAAAAATATTACATTGTAATTTTTGTTTAATTAATATTTTAAATGTTTTCTTGGCATATGTTAACCGCTTATTGCATATGCAAATATAAATAGAGTAACAAAATTGTATTAAATGTATTAATTAATGTATGAAATTACTAAAACAACAAACAACTAGTTACAACTTCAATGTCAATATTATCGTTTTAAAGTTTAATATTATCATTATTCTCTTAACATGTACGCGCTTAATTTTAATGCTATATATACATATATATTACGTTTAACAAGAAACAATCAGTAAGGAACTAAATTTATGGGTTTTTACGTACATACATATTAACTTGTGCGCGTTTTGTATTAAGCTAAAGACTTGCCGGTGTATTAGTGACACATCTACATGAATTATAGCTATTTATACGCTATGCTACATTAAAAAAAAACTTGATATTTGTTTTTTCACATCTTAATTTTATGTTATCTCAACTATTACAATAATTAATAAAATCTTACCAATTTTTGTGTATTAAAAACAAATGTTTTTGCCATTATTTTTTACACTCATTTGTAACTCATTTTTATTTATTTTCTTATGTGTAAATGTGTACATACATAAATTCAGCGGCACAAGTATGCATATGATGAGCCGCTTTGAAAGCAGCAAAAGTTCACGGCGTTATGCGCATTTGTGTTAAAAGTAAATTGGGTTAAAAGTAAATTTATACATATGTTGTTTTTGTATTGGCTTCTGTGTGTTCACATGTTGTGTGATGTAGTGGGTAGCGGGAAGTAGGAAAACATGTACCGTCGGCAAAAAAAAAAACAGTACATTTTGTTATAAATTTTGACATTTAATTTTATGAGTTTAGTTTTAAGTACTTTTCAATAAAAATATAGTTTATGCTTTAACAAAAGATCTTTAAATCAAAGTTTCAAAATTGCTATAAAATTCAAAAAATTCATCAACATTTTGTAAAAATTTCCAACTTTTTTAACAGAATTTTAGAAAACACTAATTGTGTAGTTTTCTAGTCCATTAAATTTTTGTACAATAAAGTGAAAGTTTAATGTGCCTCTAAAATTGCGTTGATTTGAGATAATGAACTATCAACTATGAATGATGAATTATGTTTGTATTAAAATTTAGTTAAAATCAAATGTCGCAATTTATAGTCACAAAGAGTGCGTGGGTTTTTTTTTGTCGACAGCTGTATAATTAAGGTTTAATAATTTGATTCTTTGTACAAGTAGGCCCTCGCTTTCCAGCCATTTACCCTAACAGAAGGTTTAGTATGTCCCTGTTGCTCGAATATTTTTTCATCTGGAAAAAAGTTCTTCATCAATATTTCCTCAAATAACCCTATAGGTTAAATACAAAATAAATAATATGCATATCAGAATTTTGAAAGTCGATGAGGTGTTTATTAGAGGTGTTTGTTTGTTACTATTGTATTTGTGTACAATTTTGCTTCCACTAAAAAAAGGAAAAATCTATCTAGAAAAGGTGATTACATATTTATGCTTCGATGTATTGCCCATTGTTTAGCACTACTTTTCGCCATCTTTCGGATAGCATACGAATTCGGTTTCAATTCCATTTTTGAAAATGCTGATCAGACAGATTATGTGCCATCGATCCAAATAAATGGTTGTTGGAAGGAATAATGTTGGGGTCTCGCACCCCAATTTACTCAAGAATATCTCAACTCCTTTGGGACATGGGCCGAACGTTATCGTGCTGGATGATAACTTTGTCGTGCTTCTATTGATACTGTGAGCGCTATCCAGTTCAAAAGTATTAATTGCATTCTATGCCGATCCCCTGTGATGAGTTTTCTCGATTTTAGTACTCCATTAAATATCACATAGAATTGGTACTACCAAATACAGATAATACTCCTTCCGCCTTCAACATTCGGTTCAGTCGCACTTGAAGCGTACGTACCTCTCACGACACATTCTTTTACTAAATACAGCCGCAGTTTTCGTCTAGTGGAAGCAGAAAGTCAAAATGTCATGTAAACGATGAGAATTCGGCTCAAAAACTGGCATCTTTGCCTCAGAATAATTTTATGAAGAAAGGGAGTCCAAGCAAAATATTTTAGATCTATATTTCGTCTAGCTCTTACCACTGCAGCTGTCTATCGAAAAACGGCTGAAGCAAACTTTTCTAATTTAGTATTCCACTAAAAAGAATTTTCGAGAATAAATATTTAGCCATTTTTACTCACACTTCTTAGCAGAATGAATAGTTAAATTTTTGTTTTAAGAAAAATAAGTCACATTAATCAATTTTAGTAAACAATGGTTTTAAAGGTTAAGATTTTTGGCTTCACAATTTTGATTCATATCAGTCACATTTATGATATTTTAATATCAATCCACGAAATTGTAACTAGCAACTCTTGCCGTTATCTTTAAGTAGTTAAAAGGTTGGTTAAATATAATAGAAATTTGAATAATTTTACTTAAAGTCATTTGATAGTATTTTCTTATTTCAAACTAGCGAAAGTTAATTTCCGTTTAGGAGCTGGATTAGGTTGCCAGACATCGCAGGTTTGCTATCAAATTAGGGCAAAGGCATTTTGTTTCCTGCTTTCTTTTCCTTTTAATGGAATCAATTAAATACAATGAAGTGAGATTCTCTGTCTGCTTGCTTCCACTAAAAATGAGTTTCAAGGCTCTTTAGTTTCTTCAGTTTCAGTTTCAAGGAAGTTTAATCTGAGCCAAAGGTTATTGAGAACATAATCAATATTGTTGAATCTCCTTATTCCTGATCGGTTTTTTCTTTTATGCATTCAATTCTTTTCTTCATTCAATTTGGTTTTGTTTTTACAAATAACTTGGAATTTTAAGCACAATTAAGACGAAGTAAGGGCGCTTTTGTATGTAGATTTATAAGAAGCTCCAAATTGATTTGATATGAATGCGTTTCTTGTATACTGATATTCAATCTTTCTGGGAATGTAAGTCACTGTCACTAGGGATTTTAATGCAGTACACAAATTTGTAATTACAAGCAATGCATGCTTACAATCGAAACTTCTACGAAATGTCTAAGTTTAAATCGTATTCATGTCTATATACTATATATGCATATATCGTTCAGTAATAACATAGGTAAATCAGTTTTCACCCCACAGAGGCATATCACTCTATGGTCGTAGATCTCAGCTTTTCATTCTAAAACAGTATACAGTTGCAGCAAAAGCATTTCATTGTCTCAACCACATTTCAGCGCATTTGTCTCAGTTGCGTTCATTTAAAATACAATTTGCACTTACTAACAAAACCAACAAAAAAAAACTACAAATCAAAGTTGATTCTAAAAAAAAAATCAGAAATATTAAAACAAATTTGAGAAGCAATATTTAACCAGAAAAACAAACGACCAACACCATCAACTAGAAATTACTCATGCAAAATTTTGCACATATTTAATGCCATATAAAGATAAATTATAAATTTTAACCAAAAAGCGTAATCTAACTTTTTAATAAATGTTTGTTATCTTTTTTTAATGTTTGCTCTTCTACGTCTTCCTGCCTTAACTTTCGTCTGTCTCTCTTACATGACGCCGCTTGCATGCTTGTAAAATTACTAAACTAAACGTATGTCTAAAATAATGGTAATTTATAAAACAAAAAATTAATTAAGTGAATAAGCAGACAAAATAACAGCGTGACAAATTGTAAAAGGTTTGAACAATTACTAATTTAACGCTTAGCAGAATTAGGCAAACGCTCTTGAAAAACGAAAAATTCTAAAAATAATAAACGAAAACATAATTTGATTGAATTAATGAAATATGTATTGTGTTCCCGCCCCACCACCACATCACCACTACTCCAATCACAAACCACGATTATTGCTACTACTACAACAACATCACCACAACCAAAACCACCAACGACAACGACCAATATGCAATCTGAACAATTACCTATTTTTTAAAAACTGTTAAATATTATTGGTACACACCTACAATACATAGCTGGTTGCATGCAAAAGACACATAATAAATGGCCAGAATCGAAACAAACGAATGCCACTTAAACATATGTAACATATGAGTAAATAACGGAATGAGGGTTTCAGTATACTAAAAAACAAAAAACAACAACAACTACTAAACAATAAGCAAGTGTGCGAATGTAAAAAGTAAACTTTTAAGTGAAAAGTAGAAAAAAAGTATTGACCCAAATTGGCAGTAAAGCACAGAAGTTGCGCCAAATGCTTGCCTGGCTCGAAGTGGCCAAAATTCAAAGACTAGAACCTATTGTTATTTACCGAATTTACCGAACTGCATGCACTGAATTAACAACCCGAAAATTTTCTCGACAACAAATACACACAAGCAAACAATGCCACACTAGTTCAAGTGACAACGAGGTAATGCGCCAACAAAGTTAGCCGGAGACTGGAGAGGAAGTGCTGCGAACGCCGCGACGCTCCAACTGCCGCAGGAGAAAGAAGCACATATATAATTTCGGAAAATACAACAAGGAAGTACCCAACAATCAATCAAACAAATCTGATTGCAACTCGTGGAGGTGACCCTTGGCTGCCGCTGCGCATTTGTTGTTTTTGTCCATTTTGTTTTGCACAAAATCCAATTAAAAATGCAACAAATGCCATTTTACGCTGTGCCAACTATATCCTTTACTCTGTCTCCTGTTTTCCTGTTCGCCTGCCCTCCACTACCACTACAACAACGTTTGCGACTACTATTGTTGAAGCAAGCAAGCAAGCAAGTCTTCCGCGTAAGTTTCGTTTCGTCTTAATTTTTTTTGTTTTTGTTTTCTTACTTTAGTACTTAATTTGCTTTAGCTGGTTGTTTATTTCCCACTTTTCTAAAAATTGTAAGCTTTATTTTTGTTTATTTAATCGTTTCGCTGTTGCGTCGTAGTTTTTGGCTAGAAAAGCACTTTTATATCTAATTCACCAAAACCACAAACTCCAACCTACAACACACCGCAATTTCGTCTTACTAATGTTGTTGCCTTCCTTTGGTCTTGCATTTCTTTCCTATGTAGTTGTTTGATCCCCTACACAATCCCACACACACACATATGTATATTTTTTATGGAGAATGGTGCCCTATTAAGAACGCCCATTTTGAATTTAGCGCCATTTTTGGTGTTGGTCACATAGCGTTATTGTTTGACAGTTGTTATGTGAGGACATTGAGTTGCAGTCATGGAAAAGGAATTACACGGAGGCCATCTTATAAATTATCATAATCTACTACCGAAATGGTAGTTTTGTGAAGACGGTTCGGAAATGCTATTGGAGTTCCTGTATTTTTGGTGATAACATAAGCGCAATTCCTGAAATGAAATGCCCGACACGCCGTTGATGCGTTCGAACGGCGCTGTTTCTTCGAATGCACCAGCACCACGGATATTGTCTATCTCTTGACTACGTTTAAGAACTTTTCAGGTAAACAGTGTGTTTGAAATTTGTAAAGAGGCAGTCTTAGTGGGGCATCTTATACTCATATTTGAATTTTTTGCCATTGGGCACAAACACAAACAATATTCACACAATAATACAATACATTTTATTATTTATAGTAATAGAGGCAAAAATTATGGGTATTCACGACTAAATACGGCGAAAATTGAAGTTAGTAATGAGTGGTTTTAAGCTCAGAATTTATAACTATCCACTTGGAGTCGAAGTTTGGCATTAACACCTTTAAGTGGTAAATGCATACAGTAGGTTCTGTTTCTATGCGGTAGATACGTTCCGCAAGAAACAGCATAAAAAAAACAGCATAAAAAAAGCTACTAGTTCTATAGTAAAACTATAGATACGTTTCAAAAGTGCTAAAACCGCATAAATCTGAAATAATGTAATAAAATCGCATAAAAAAGGGCACTTGTCCCATATTATAACTATAGATACGTTCCATAGACCGCATGAATCTGAAATAATTAAATAAAATCGCATAAACAAAATATTGTATTTTTGAAAATTATATCTTTATTTAAGAAACGTCAGAATCGAAATATAAATTTAAGTCAGAAATAAAATCAGACAATACCCACATGTTGCGCGTTCGTTTAGGATTTGGTGTAAAATCACTTTCGTCACTTGAGGAAATGTACACGTCTGATCTAGATAGTTATGCAGGCGGTTCCATACTTGTAGGGTTAGCATTTCTGATGTAATCTGTGATGAGTTTTTGCTTAGCTGGCTTAGAATCTTGTATATGTACAATTCCCGATAGGTCGACATGCATTTTGTAATTAAAAAAAAAAACCGCACTATATCAAAGCCGCATAAAAACAGAACCTACTGTATAGGCATGAGCCTATTATTATTATGAGAGCAATATGGCAGTTCAATATCTGCAGCTCAAGCTTATGGACTTATTACTTAATAATTTGGTTATTTGTAGGATTGAGAATAATAAGAACTAAACTTGAAAATTTTCAAAATTTTTTTATAATTTTGAGATTTATTCGCTGTTGAATATTTTGGTATAGTGCTTTTTAAAATAAAATATCTTTATTTTTAACATTTTCATAATTTTTTGAGCATAAAAACAATTTTTTTTTGCAATTTTTCTTTTAATTTTTGTTAAACTTTTGTGGGGAAAAATGTTGTTTTAGTGTCATTTTAGAAAAATAGCCCCCTCAGATTTTTTTCTTTAATAGCTGAGAGATTATGAAAAGAGACTTTGCTCTAAAGTTTCATTGAGGAATGACCAAAGTGAAATATTTTCGGTTCTTTTTTATTTTGTGTTTAAGTTTTTAGTATAAAATATTTTTCTCAAAAAACAAAAAAAAAAAATTTATATATACAATATATATATATATTATGTATATATTTATCATTTCTCATTATCATATCTCAAAAAAAAAAAAAATTTTTTGTTTAAAATTTTTGAGGGAACTTTTTTTTCAGTTTTGGGGAAAAAAATTTTATTCTTTAAAATTGTGGCGACACACGCAAATTGTGTCAGTTTTGAAAAATGCCAGATTGTTTTCAATTTTTTTTTTATTAACAGACTAGACAGTAAGAAGTAATTAGTTTTTCGCGCTTCGCTAAAGCAGTATTTTGCACTGATTTGCTGTATATATTTGAATATAACTCAATTATGGATGACCCATTATACCCATTGAGCTATTATTAAAAGAATCAAATAAAAATCTGAATCGAAAATTGCCAATAAAAGTTTTTCAAGTTTTTTCCAAAAATTTCGAACCATAATTTATAAAATTTTCTTCGTATGTATTTTTTAATAAATATAACTATAAACTAAAAAAATTAAAATAAAAACCGAATATATTTACATAAAAAAAAAACAATTCGATGTCAATGTTTTCAACATTGAATAAATCTCAAAATTATAAAATACATTTTTTTTTGACGATTGATGTCCTGGATCACGTGACTTAAATTGCTTTGTTCCATAATAACCTTCAATACACCTCATATCTCCTGCCTCTATCTCTCTACAAAGCATGAAGCTTTCTCTTTGGCAGCTCCAATCGATTCACATTATTTTATTATATCGGCTTCACCTTAGGAAATAAATAGAAATAGCACAGATCGGCGAATAAGTACTTAAATACTGAGTCTAGTATTGTTTTGCTCTAATATCGGCAATTTTCCGAAGACACACCAAAAAACAAAAAAAAAAAAGTAACATGACAAATATTAGGACATTTGAAGAAGCAAATGCAATTGAATGCTAAATTTTTTACTCTGTTCCCTGTAACTATTCAAAGTTAGGGTTGAGACATCCAAAAATTATCATTGCGAAAGTGTTGGAAATGCAAACAAAAAATAGATATAAGCTATGCCCAGAATGCGTTAAAATTTGATTTTTGTAGAAATTAAATATCTTATATTAGAAGCAAAGCGCTAATTTTTGAAACTTTGTGGAGGATTTCAGTTTGGGCTTCTTAAAGATAGATAGGGTTTGTAGTGTTTAATAAAATTGCACTGCTTTCAATAAAGATGACATATAAGATGAACATATAAAGCCAACATTGTTAGTGAAAGTATCACCATGAAGAAATTATCTGAATTTCGGCAAAAATGCTACTAAAAATTATATTGCAAAGTTCGAACCAACACAATTCTAATTATTGTTCTCGAGTTCTAAGACATGTGTGGAATTATTTTAATGGATTACCTGTTTTAATGTTTTCTTCAGTTTCAATAAGTGCTGACTGTAAACATATGAACTGATTAACTTATTATTTGATTCTCCGAAGCAGCGCATTAACTTTGTACTAAATTACACCTAATTGGTAGTATGAACTTGTTTCGAGACAATTCAGCTTTCGATGCAATCAATTATTTATTGTGCTAAGTGAACTTCTTTTAAGTCATGCGGTTCTTCAATTAGTTACATGCATGACGAACTGACTCAATTATAACATTGATTTGGCCATTATCAACTTCGGTAGGTCGACAAGAAAGTTGGTTATTTTTAGTGAAAAATCTTCAGAGCCAATTTTGAATCCTGTATGTGTGTATACTGCGTATTGACAAATTTTGACATTTTATTTGTTTCTTATTTAATTTAATAATAAAAACAAAAAAATGTAGCTCATTTTCCTGCAATAGCCATACAAATCCACTTTTCAAACTTTGTGCATATTTAAGAAAAAAAATTTCAAACATTTTCATCAATTGTCTATCTTTTTAATTAGAGTTTTAAGAAAAATTTCCAGTATGCAGTTTTATGGTCCATTGAAGTTTGGTAGAATGAAGTGCAAATATCAAATAGCTCGAAAGGCGCGTTGATTTTTTTGCCGGTGCAGTTCATACAGGTGTACTCGTAAAAATTTCAAATAGTTCCCGAGCTTATACTAAAATATATAAAATATATGCGTTATATGCGTTGATTGTTTCTTATCTGTTCTAATGAGTTATACGATTTCTATTCATAGCCACATTGCAATTGTGTTATTGCCTGTGGTACAATACGTTTTTATAGAATTGTGAATATCATTTTTTTCTTTTCGAGTTTCAGCAAAGCAAGGTAATAAAATGCTAATTTATTTGTTTCAATGTGAGCTTAATTAAATAAATCAAAAATATTCACTTTTTTTAATTTTAAATAGGTAAGAATGTTTTTATATCAGTGCCTGTGTTACGCGACTCGGGATCGAAATGCTTTTTCAATAATGTGTGAGCTCCGGCCACTTGAACTATATTATAAATATGGCTTTTTGATTTTTTTAGTTATTTGCACGCGTCTATCACTATAATTTCGCTACAGATTTGTAAACTTTTATTTGTAAATTTGTTTTTTGAGTAACTAACTTAGAGGTTTTTATTTGTTAAAGCTGGTGCGCGGTATAAACAAGCTATTTTATGTAAATGAATTTATAATTTCCGTTCCTTCTATAGCCAATATGTGTGACTAACATTCTGAACATAAATGAATAATTAATAATTATAATCCTGTATAGCTCTCCTCTTACCACTCGTTTTGTGTTGCACAAATTATTATAAGTTGCCAATCACTGATTCACAAATATGAACTCATTCCCGTCTCCTTATTGCTATCCTTAACTTTCATTAATCACCAAACTCTGCCACTACTTGCATAATAATTTTTTGCTTTCTTATTTTCTATTTTCTCCCTTCTTTTCCAAAAACCAAAAACCAAAACCTTTGGCCTTTCTTGCACGTTTACAGCATTCGCTACTTTACGAGCTGCT
This sequence comes from Anastrepha obliqua, assembly GCF_027943255.1. NCBI lineage: Eukaryota > Metazoa > Arthropoda > Insecta > Diptera > Tephritidae > Anastrepha > Anastrepha obliqua. Next base: position 82,406,329 of record NC_072892.1, read on the forward strand.
GCCAAATTTCAAAAATCATAATAAAGCCACGTCAACGATAACACCTGTCACATCCTGGCGTCAACAACAATGGCAGCAGGTGCTCACCCAAGCTTTAAACAGTCATGCGTTTATCGGTGATGGTCGTGATGATGTTGATTGTGGCGTCGATGTCGGTGGTGGTGCCCTCTCTCCCACAACTTTTGCAGCCCGGCCACTGCCACAGCAGTTGATAGAACCCCTACAGCTGAAAAGTAAAAGCAAGGATAACTATAATTTCGTGCGCGCCTATGAGTTGGAAGAGCAAACTAAATTGCAAGAACAACGTGTGAACAAAATGAATTCCCTACCGGAAGCCAGCATATCCAGCTTTGATTACTACTACTCGAATGAGTCCTTCCGCAGTTCAGATCGCGGCAGCGATAATATATTAGTCACCTTTGATTATGGTTTTAGTGACTCACTGCTCGAAGAAATATCTGGTGATGATTTTAGTGTTGAGAAGAAGAAAACACACATTGCTTTCGCTGATTTACGCACGGTATACCCAATCAAGGAGGAAACAGAGTATGCGCGTGCGAACGATGAGATGAATGTTTGGCAGCGAAAACCGTTGAGTGTTAGTTGCCTAGAAAAATATGAAGGTGACGATTACAGCGATAGCTGGGAACAGAAGGATGAGGACGAACAGGAGGAGGCTGTAGGCGCACAAATTTGGTTCAATACAGCGCTGACACGCAGTAAATATGAGTTGGGCTGTGGTGCAGCATTCAAAGTACATCACATGCAGCATGCGCTGGCAGAGGATGGTGATGAAGAAGATGTGGACGAACAGAGTAATAACTCCTCGTTGGTGGAGCAAAATATCGTTTGCGAGAGTGGGCGCAGTGCCAGTAGCGCCAGCAGTTTTTATTATCGACGTTTGGCGCTGGACCAATGGGGCGAAGAGGTCGTTGTCGATGATGCAGACATTGCACAGAAAGTAAATGCAAATAAAGGGGCAGATACTGAGGACGAAGGAGAGGAATTTTTCGATAGCCTGAACTGAGTGTGGTAGCATTTGTTCTCTAAACTATATAATTTTTTTTTAGTAATTTGGTTATGTGTTTGTATAATTTAGTGTACGAATGGCACTTTTTTTTTTTTGCAAACATTGGAGGTTTGTTATTTGTGTTTATTTGTTATTTTTTTATTTCAATTAATGTTTCATGTTATAATAGCGCGGCTCATGCGTGCACGTGTAGGAGAATGTTTTGTTTTGGTACGTACCACAACTTTAAAAGGTACAGTTATCGAGATTTTAAGTAAAAAATTGTTCGGGCTATGCTTTCGTAAAAATTGCGCAAATTGAAGTGAAAGAAGAAACGAAAAAGTAGAGTTTCGCGTTAATCTGTAATATGGAGATATACGCCAAATGATTTTGATGTGCGTTAAATTTTCACGATCGTAACTGGACAAACTATTTATAGCTACTTTGTATTATTTATTGAGTATTTTTTTGTATATTTACTAACCACCAAACACTACTTCTTTCCTATCTACTACCTTATTTACATACTTATTTACATACATACATATATTGAGCACTTATTTCAGCTGAGCTGAAAATTGAAAAAGATTTGTTAAAAACACAAATGTTTGAAAACAATCTGAAAAATTGTGCTTTACATTATGCGACAGCACCAAAACGAAGCGGTTTTCATTAATATTTTCTCAAAGCTCACCTATCCAAGAATAAAGCACCTGCTGGGTATGGTAAAGGGGGGGGGCTCTATTTTTTATCATGGTTACTTTGATTTTTATATGCCTAAATCTTATTTCTGAGATTTGATTTATTAGGAGCTATTCGATCTCTATGCCTATGATTGGTTGAAAATATTTTTTTTATTGTATTTTTCTTTGAGGAAACTATATCTTAAAATATATTTTTTGTGGTCAAATTATCAAAAAACGTAAATTTTTTGCATTTTTTTAAACAAAAATATCAAGCGAATGTACAAGGGGGCACAAAATTAATCATCAATTTTTGTTTTTGCATAACTTTTTTACTAAATAAATACCGAAAAATGGTTTGGAGTGATGGACATTTTTTTTTTTTACTTTTACGCGCTCTATTGCTTGTCTGTTTCCACTTGCAAAAATTAACAATATTCCTCGTATTTAAAAACTATTCGCTCAAAACACATTAAATAAAGTCATCTTTTTTTATGAAAAAATCAATTTATTAAAAATACAATTCATTGAAAATAAATGAAAATACCGCCAATTGAAAGTCTAATTTATTGAAAACACAATTCATTGAAAGTAAATTGTTTTCCAGATTTTGTTTACAATTTTATGTCTCATTTTACGCAGAAAAATATGGAAAGTAAGGCGATTTTATTACAAGAGCAGAACATCCAATACGGCAGCCAGATTTAAGTGTACAAAAATTCCATGGAGATAAAAAAAAATTAAAGTGACCATAAAAGAAAATTGAGCTAACTTTTATGAATTCAGCTGAGCTGCAAATTGCGTCAGTATCAAAATGGAAATTATTCATAAAAAAACAAAAGCAAATTTCTTACGCAAACTCATAGTATTTACATTTAATAATATTGGGTTAGGGAATAACTTCGTAGCGTAGGCCGAAGGCTATTATTTAAACAAATCACAATAATTATATCAATAAGTTAATCAATTATATATTCGCCGTTGTTGTTTACAACTTCTTCCCACCTCTCGACCAATTTGTTGATGCCGTTCCGTCAAAAATTGTCTGGTCTGGTGTAAAAGAAGTTATTGAGCCAGTTTTGATAGACCTCTTTGTTATCGAAGCTAACGCCCTTCATATGGTTTGACAGGGAGCGGAACATATGGTAATCGGTGGTGCAAGGTCCGGAGAATACGCTAGAAGCTGAACGACTTCTCACTCGAGCTCTTGGAGTGCGACTTTGATGACTAGTGCAACATGGGACCTCGTGAAATAGTATGGTTTGACCATGTCGATCAGGTCTTTTCAGTCGAATAGCCTCATTCATGCGATGTAGCTGGGCAATGTAGAACTCCTTATTGATCGTGGCATTCTTTTCGAGCATTTCCCAGGGCACCATGCCCTCCCAGTACCACCAAAGCCATATCATGATCTTCTTTGGATGAAGAATTCGAATTCAGAAGGCCTTCCGCTGCGGGACGTGTCATCGACGTCAAAGTCGCTATTTTTGAACTCTGCAAACCATGTTCGCGCTGTAGACTCACCTATGACACCTTCTTCATAAATGCCGCAGGCTGATTCGGCAGCTTTTTGAACTCGATGAAAAGCATAGAAGAGCAAGTGTCGAAAATCTTCATTTTTGCCTCAAAACTAATAAAAAATTAAATAACTCAAAAATACAAATAACATAGTTTTGTAGAGCAGAAACAGTTCTATCGAACGAATAGTTACCTTTTGCCAAACAGCAAACAAATCGTTGTGAAATAAAAGAAAATATAAAAACAATACGAACTTATTCCCAAACCTAATAGTTTCAATTTAGAATAAAAAGCGTCGCCATTGTTTAGAAAAACTTTGAAGGGCATTTTAAAAGAAATAGCGCAAAAAAAAAGTTCGTATATTTCAACAGTGTTTAAGAGTTCATAAAAACTACCACGTTTGAAAGTTGTTGTGAAGTATGTTCAGGCGCGTACTTTGAGAATACTGAGAAATCTTGTTTTCGCAAAATGCCATTTAGGACCTTTTCACGGGACAATTCTATAACATGCATATGCGCATCCGTTTTCAAGCTTGCGAATTTGAGCATGCACATTTTCAAATACATACAGACATATAAATATATAGCAAATGAATAAAATTAAGCGTATTATAAAAGAAGTGTAAAAATATGTGAATTTATATTTGTTTTTTCGTTTTTTGCTTGTGTTTTGTTAAAAGCTATCCCGACCTTCATAGGAATGAATTGAAGCAAAATCTATTCCAGTATTCGTTATTGTTACACCTTTTTTATAATACACTTAGTTTTTCTTTAATATTTATTTTGTTGTTTGCTAGAATTTCGCTTATTGTATTAGTTTTCCTTATCACCATAACAATAAATACGTATCATTTCACTTTGCTCTATAAAAAAGTTCCTTATACGCATTACAGGTTAGGGAGAAAATAAATTGCATACGCGTAATTTACTTATTGGACTTAAAATAGTTTAAAAAATTATTAAGCGTTTAATTATTAAGAAATGATAATTTAAATGTAAAAAAAATATATAATATATATATTACTAAAAGCGAGAAATAGCAATAATCAAAATAAAGTGACTTTTTAAAGTTATCATTAAATTTAAGATAAACAATATTTTGATCATGAATGTGTGGTAATAACTTTGAAGCCTGCATGCATACTACGCGCATATAATACATAATAAATACAAATGTATGTACGTATGTAGTTCTTAAGAAAATAAGAGGAACTAGTCTTAAAGGCACGCATATGCAAAATTTAGTAGTTGGTCGAGCATCTTGAAATTTTCTAATTAAAAGATAATTGTAAAGAAAAGAACGCTGCATGAGTATTTAAACACGTATAACATATAAGCACCTACATTTAACATACGTATGACTAAACCAATGTCAAAACAGAAGCATTCAAACCACTCTGAATGTACAACTAGGCAATTATTTGAAATTCACATTTTCTAGCATTTATATTTAAATTAATTATAGCGTTAATATTCTTTAGCTGTGTGCATAAACCATTTGACTCTTTCGAAGAAATACTATTTTGATAAAAATTCAACCTTTTGAAAGTCTGTTAAATATTAATTAGTTAAACGTAAATGTTATTTAAAAAATTTAAAAGTACTTTTGTAAAAACGTCTTTGTTTTTTTGATTTTGTAAAATCTATGCTCGTGAAGTTAGTGCGTAAACAGTAATTTTTTTCCAAATAATTATGTAATGCAAAAGCCGCGAACATTCATGTTTACATACATATATGTAAATTTTGTGTAAAATATTTAGATTTAATCTTATCAATTTGAGTTCATCTGCTAATTACGTAATTATGTATATCTTAAGATGTGTTAAGTGTCTGTATATTTAAACTTTTTCTATTGCTCCTCTATTATAATATTATTACTAGAAATAGTAAAGTGTCATGAAAGAATGAAAACACACACACACACATATATATACATACATGCATAGATAACGTTATATTATTTTCTAAGAACGCTGTTAACTGTATATAGCATACATAAATACCAATACATATGAAAACTTGCGTAAATCACTATGCGCTATTAAAAAGTTTATTTTTCAACTGATTATTAAAATGTGAATATGTATTATTGAATATTTATCACACAAGTACTACGAGTATACTTTGAAGTGCATTCATGCATAAAAAAATATATGCTACACATACGAGTATATTTATATATCCTATTACTGATTATACTATTAGGTTTTTGCGCTGCTATTTTGAGGAATGGATGCAAATTATTATTATTATTATTATTGTAATAATTATATTTATATACAACTGAAGGATGCATCAGATAGCAAGTAAACAAATACATATAAACGAAAATATAAGAAATAAAGAATAAAATGTGAAAGATAAAAAAAAATTGTTATTATTTTATATTGTGAATTGGTAAGTGATCATATTACTATATACAGGGCCCGCCATCTATCGTTATGGATTTGAACTAGGTATTATTTGAAGAATGGTAATACTTAGCTGTCATCTGATTTGACAGAAAATTAGTTTTATTCTTTCGCTGAACGAAAATGGTTGTGTATACGCTCAAAGAACGCTGGGAAATATTGCGACATTACTTTGAAAATCGACTTGAAGAAGATGAAGACTTTTACCGAAAAATCATCTTTTCGGATGAAGTTCATTTCCATCTCGGCGGGTATGTTAACAAGCAAAATTGCCGCATTTGGGGCTCAGAAAACCCGCACGCACTCGAAGAAAAGCCGATGCATTCACAACGAGTCACTGTTTGGTGCGGATTTTGGTCGAGAGGCATCATTGGTCCATTTTCTTCGAAAATGAGCGAGGAGTGGCCGTAACCGTCAATGGAGAGTGTTACCGGGCCATGTTGAACGAATTTTTGTTCCGAGAAATTGAAGAGGAGGATATTGGTGGCATTTGGTTTCAACAAGATGGCGCTCCTTGCCACACAGCGAATGCTACGATCAATCTTTTGCGCACTGTCTTCGAAGATCGCATTATCAGCCGAAATTCTGATATCGTTTGGCCGCCTCGGAGCTGCGATTTGACGCCGTTGGATTATTATCTTTGGGGTGCCGTCAAAGACCAGTGTTATTCCAACAAACCAGCAACAATTGATGCACTGAAGACCAACATACGTGATGTCATAGCTGAAATACAGCCGCATACAATCGAAAATGTGTTTAAAAATTGGACCGATAGTATGGGATGGTGCATGGCTAGCCGAGGCAGCCATATGAATGAAGTTGTGTTCCATCATTAACCGGAAGGATGGTACTTCAAAATAAAAAAAGAGCTTGGAAAAATATTGAGTAGTTTCTTTTTTATAACATTTTTAATTCCGTAAAGTTATATGGCGGACCCTTTATATAACGGGTGGTTTTTAGCTGCATGAGAAATATCGCTACCGATAACCATGGTTTGCTGCTGAGAATGGCAAACTGTGTTGACATTTCTGTTCAGTAAGGTTTGGCTAGTCATCATGAATCGTTTAACGCAAATTGTGGAAGGCGTCATCGGTTCTTATTTCTTTCGAAATGTGGAAGGAGCTGCCGTTACGATATGTGGTGAGCGCTATCGAGCTTTGCTGACTGCATTTTTTTTCAGAAATTATTCAGCTAAATATCGACGACATTTGGTTCCCACAAGACGGCGCAGCTTACCATACAGGACAACAGATTTTTGGACTGCTCTGATGGACCATGTATTTTCAGTCGCCGCGGACATATCCCGGATATCATTAAAAAAATGAATTCCATGAAATTATTTAATGGTTAATGGTTAATGGTAGTAAAGGGTTAAGGTATGGCCCTTTAGCACTGCGATCATATTGATCTATTGTGCACCCTATGCTGTCTATTGACTGTTAAGTATGCTTATGAATTGTACCAGCTCCTTCTGAGGGAGTGATTGAAGGTCTTCATCTGCAAGCATGAACTTGTTTAAAGACCTTTTTCTTCTATGCGTCAACCCCGGACATTCGATGATAAGATGCTCTATAGACTCCTCATCTTCGCAGCAAAATCTGCAGGTGCTGGTGTTAGTTATGCCTAATTTATGTAAGTGTTTGTTGCAGGTGAAGTGACCTGTGAGGGCGCCTGTGAGAGTGTGAATGCTCTTTTTGTTTAACATGTTAGCTCTTTTAGCGTTGAAACTTAGGAACTTTTTGGAGTGTCTAAGACCCTCTACGTTGTTTCAATGCTCATTTAATAGAGTTTTGGCCCAGTATTTTACTTTTTGTTTTAGGCCTTTTTTGTTGAATCCGAACATGGGACTAGGTCCGATGAAGTTTACATCTGCCCCTTTTTTGGCTTGAAAGTCTGACTTTTCGTTGCCGTCATATCCCTCATGTCCTGGTACCCAAATTAATGAGATATTGTTTTTGGATGCCAGGTTATTGAGTGCCTTGTGGCGTTCTAAGAGAGCTTTTGAGTTGTAGGTATAGCTATCTAAAGCTTTTAGAACTGATTGGCTGTCCGAGAGTATTTTAATCTTTACTCTCTTGTGGTTTCAACGTTGCATGATGTTTGCTGCTTCCCAAATTGCAAATATTTCCGCTTGGAAGATGGTGGTGTCCCTGGTGAGAGTGAATGATTTGTGGATTTTAGGCCCCACTACTCCTGCTCCTACACCATAAGGTGTTTTTGATCCATCAGTGTACCATTTTTGTGAATCATCATTCATCCATTTTAGGTTTGTTTTCCTCTCAGGAAAGGTAACTGTGTATCCTTTTGTGAAACAGAGGGTTGGGACCATGCTTATGGTCTTTTTGATTTTATTTAGGATATTTATTATTTAGGTTGCCTAATTTGAAATTTTCTTTCATGTGTAGCACGAGTGCTTGCGTAGCTGCTTCCTCTTGGATTGCTATATGAAGTTGTAGGAGATTAAGGAGTGCTTCCATGCCAGCTGTTGGGGTAATTCTCATAGCCGCTGTAATGCATAGGCAAGCAAGGCTTTGTACTTTTGAAATTATTTACCAAAGTATTATAAAAAAAAATTAATTCCAACAATATTTCCGCTTGCATTATCATTTTAACTTCTCAAACGCTTAAAAAACAGCTGGCGGACACACCTTTTATTCGGTGTTTGGCAGAGCTCCTTCTTCTATTTGTGGTGGGCGTCTTGATGTTCTCCCACAAATGGAGAGACCTACAGTTTTACGCTGCCTCCGAACGGTAGATGACTTTTGCGTTAGGAGCTTTTTCATGGCAAAAATACACTCGGAGTCTGGTCATTGCCAGTCGAGAGGCGACCTTCTCTATCTTTTAATGTTTGCTGTTTTCTTCGCCCTTTAAGCTGTAATTACTAGTGCCATACCTTGGGCATAACCGTAACCATAGCAATCAGCTGTTCTGTTTATACATATGGGCATTGCTGTACACGACTATAGGTGCCACACCGTAATGCTATAGCCATATGTATCTACTGAATTTTGGGTTTTCCCAGTAACCATAAGTAACTGTGAAATACTTGATATTTGGTTTGATATTTCCGATGAAAATTTGAATATTAGATATGAACGACGAAAAATTAATTGACTGGTGGAAAATTATCCGTCTTCTTATGACAAAATGCAGACAATATGCGAGTATAGTTGTTAATGGCAACATGTCCCATCAAACTGGCATGAAGAGGTACTTAGATATATACATATAATATATCCATGCAATATGTAAATACTGTAATATGTATGTATGTATATGTAAGTCTATAAGTATTTTCCTTGATAATTTCGATATTGACGGTAATTTGCTATTGAAAATGGCAATGAAAAGAACGAAGGAGTCGTGCAACCAAAATTTGCGCGCAACATTGACCGAATTCATTATTGCAAAGTTGCTAGAATTTCACATCGAATGTGATAGGTACTCTAACAATCATGCAACACAGCGCTTGTGAAGCGCTTGTGTAACTCGAATAAGCCCTATATCTTAAATTGGAAGCCTTCAGGGGTAATTGTATCCAAATACGACAGAAACTCTGCCGCTCTTAATCCTTTGCTTTGCGAAAATAGTACGCGTTCAGGAATTGTTCCTTTGTTATTCGATAACTAAAGAAGAAATTTACAGGAACCCATCAATTTCCCAATTTTTGCCCAGCCGCAGCACTGTGTGTCGTTTACTCTTTGTGTATAGGAGCAAAGACATCGTTGTTCCTCTCTATATTTAGTCGCGTTGATTTACCTTCCTCGACTGGCACCCCGCTTACAAAATAATTTTTGTTCAAGACTGTGACTCTGTGCTGTTACTTACCCAACATCTTAAGCTAAACGGTAAAAAGCTATCATAGATAAAGCCATATATAGAAACACGACTCAAAATAAATAATACTTTAATGTAGAACTTACCTCTCAGCTATTGAAATAAAAAGCAAATCATCTTTATAGTTTCGAAAGTAATAGTTTCAATTTCTTTTATTTGAGTATATTTACCATTTCGAGTACATATCTTTTCACAGTACGAGTTTGCATTATTATACAGTAATTGAAATTTATGTAAACTATTTTATAATTATTTTTTTGTAAGTTTGTATTGTATACGAATTGTTATAGAGCTGTGTTAAATATAGAAGTAAATAAATGTACACAAAATTAGGTGTTCGAGTCTTTTTATTTTCTAATTATTTGCTTATACCTTTGCCGTACCTTTTGTCAAAAGTTCACTAGAAATAGAAACTGCTTATTTAAAAAATTTATTTATGCGGATGCCAAAAATTATTGAGTATTTAAGTTTTAACCGATAATCAAAATAATATGTTAGTTGAGTCAAAAGTAGGTTCATGGCAATATCGACATCTTTATGATGTTATTGAAAGTTAAAATAGTTTCCAAAAAAAAAAAAATGGTGGTCGTGATGTAAGATCTAGCGGGTATAAAAAAGCATTAAAAAAGGTTGGCAATACTGCACAACTAGGCAAACGTGACGTCACGCACTCTTGATGGGCGCAATCTTCTTTCATATGCACTAAATCTACATACCTATGTAGTTCTCTCATAAAGAGACCACACAACGTTTAACGAGATGTTTACTCTTTTATATTTATTTGCAAGTGGCGTCGAACTTCAATCATATTTGTCACTAGACACCCGCAGTATACAAACAGGCAAGCAATGGAGCCCGTAATGGTGAAAATGAAGATTTCCATCACTCAAAATAATTGTTTTCTTTTAGTAAAAGAGTTATTTAAAATTGGATGAATATACTATATATTTTTTAATTAATGTTAATTTGTTTTTGATGATTTAATATTTACACGTGCCGCCAGCGCTTTGAAATTTGCCATTGAATTCCCATGGCAAAAAAATTAACTTTTTCGTAAATTCGGTATAAAATATTGGGTTGGGGAATAAGTTCATAGCGTTTTTATATTTTCTTTTATTTCACAACGATTTGTTTGCTATTTGGCAAAGAGTAACTATTCGTTCGATAGAACTCTTTCTGCTCTACAAAACCATGTTATTTGTATTTTTGAGTTATTTATTTTTTTATTAGTTTTGAGGCTTAGAAATTGTATACTCATAAGGCAAAAATCAAGATTTTCGACACCTGGTCTTCTTTGCTTTTCATCGAGTTCAAAAAGCTGCCGAAGCAGCCCGGTACATTTGCGACGTGCATGGAGAAGGTGTCATAGGTGAGTCTATAGCCCGAACATGGTTAGCAGAGTTCAAAAATAGCGACTTTGACGTCGATGACACGTCCCGCAGCTTTCTGAATTCGAATTCTCCATCCGAGGAAGATCATGATATGGCTTTGGTGGTACTGGGAGGGCATGGTACCCGGGGAAATGCTCGAATGCTTGTCTGAGTGACTGAGCCCATGCCCAATTAGCACAAAAGATGCCATTTTGATACACAGCTTATAGAACCACCACTTTTTATTAGTCAAACCATCTTAATTTTAGAATGAATCTTCATATGTCGTCTATTTTCTTTTCTCGCTTTCGTGCTCTAAGGCACAGACTTTGGCACTCACTCAGTCAGTAAAGGACTATTTTGTTTGCAGCTTCTATACCTGTCGTCTCACTTTGTAGTTATAGAACAAATTGAGGACGTGGCATCAAAAATTTGTTTTGGGCCAATCCATGCTTTATTTTTTGAATTAAATTAATAAAAATTGCTTGCGACTGGCTTCATACAGCCCGAACTTAGCGCGCAAAAGACTATTTGATGAACCGTACGCCAAGCTGACCAAAGATCATCTAAGCACATGTAAAGGTCGGTAATAATAAATTTGTGTTCTCCGCAAATTCGAGAACTAAATTCGACAAAAATTCGAAATTATTTATCTGGTTAGTTAAATGCTGTATGATTGAGACCGATTGCGAGAATATTGCTGGTTGAAATGGGTTGACAGAAGTCATATTTTCTGCAGTGCGCAGTTTAAGATGGCCATAAATTATTCAAGATTAAAGTTGAGGTTATTCATGAAATTTACTGAATTGAATACGAGATTTCGAAGAGGAGGAGGTTTTTAGTGTCAGAACAATATGTTAAATTTGTAGAAAAAGTTTTCCTTAACCAGTTAACTGTGGCGCTCCCATTTAAAAGTGCGCACAATTTTATGTCGCCAGAATTGAGATATGGCGAGTATCAATCACAGAGTAAGTTGCGCTGGTAAGATATTGGATGAAAAAGACCGGTTAATTTTATAAAATTGGGGACAAATGAACTAAAAAAAAAATAGTAATTTACAGAACTTCTGGACAACTTTATAATATTTACGCACTTGAAATTCTTACGTTGCACTGTACTTATTTGATAGGAACCGCCGACACTTGGTAAGATATGCACTGACACACACGAGTTAGCTTTCTAGTTTATAAATCCACTTTTTGACTTTTGCCTTTGCCCCTTTTAGGTTAACATCTAAAACACGTTATCATCGCACATAAATAAATTCATTATGCGAACTGGTGAACTTTTTCAACCAGTGCATACGGGGAAGCATGACATCATCTCAAATTGTTTATATTTTCTATTTGTTTGTTTTATTCCGGCATAGCCTCAAAATATTCTAAACATCTTGAAATATGAGAATATGTGTAGTTTTTCTCAAAAATTTTAATTTAAATAGCCAATGGTCACTAATTTATACGCGTGACGAGTATACTCGTCAATACACAAAATTTTGCCATTTCTCCATGACGAGTATACTCGTCAATCACAGTTAACTGGTTAAACAATTAATGGTTGTTATCGAACGCAAACAAATAATCCCAAAACTTCAGTTCGGTTTTAGGAAAGAGCATTTGACAATTGAGCGGGTTCATATACTGGCCGAAAAAATGCAAACAGTGTTCGACCAAAAACAAGTTTGCTCAGCAGTTTTCCTGGACATATCACAAGTTTCCGATCAAGTGTCGCACACTCTATAACTTTTAAAATAAAAAACAAATTACCGCTATTCCAACGACTATTCAATGTAAATTATGAAAAGGAGTATCCAATTTGCAACAAATTAACGCTGGGGTCCCAGCAAATCAGGTCCAATCCTGTATCTAATTTTTGCACACGTTCTGCCAACAACAAATGGTGTTTTAACTTTTGCTGATGACACTGCTATTATGACGACAGCAGCAGACCCAACAGAAGCCTCTTCTAAGCTTCAAATCAGTATAAATAAAATCGCCAAATGGATCCTGTTGTGGCGCTTGAAAGTAAACTAAAATAAATCTTCACACGTAAGTGTTGCCACAAGGACAACCACCTGCTCAGAACTTAAATCTTACATCAGGACTTAAACATCTCTTTAATAAAAGAAGAATGAAAAAATGTATCCAGCAAATACCGAGATTGTCTTCACTTATACACAAATGAACTGGCCTCAACTCTCTCATGCCACCATTGCGTGCAAGGACAAGACCGATTTAGAGCATGTACGAGCTACCCATAAAATGTTAAATTTGTTTACGAGAAAGAATATTCCACGGGAAATATACCTTTAATACTTAAATAAAAATTCAAAATAAAGTTAAAAATTTGTATAAAATCAATTTTAGGTGGGATAATTTGTTTGGCTTTAATAGGTGGTTACCTAAAAGTCTGTTTACATGAGGCGACCAAATGTTATTGCTTCGCGTTTCAACTTAATTTCACTTACTAAATACAAAATTACTGTTTAACTATGTAGAAATTGCCTCGTGGTAGACTAATTTTTCACATTAAAATTTCTATTCAACAAATCGCCTGATTCAAAGCATTCCAGTTGTGATTCAAACAGTTTTATTTGATGGGAATGAAATGAAAAATGAAATGAACAGTTTTATTTTTGAGTTTTTGTATTATGTTTTAAAAAGTTGTACTTCACTTCAAATTGATAAAATATCTGAAATTAAAATTTGTTAAAGCAAAGCGACTATGTATTTATGTAGGTACGGCCAGTCCAACATTTTAATATACAGTTGGAAAATGATCGGAGGGATAGACACAGTAAATAGTTGTTAATATTGAAAATTTGTATTCAAGTGCGTAGGTTTGAGGCTATTGCTCTGCTCTTTGTTTCCTATTACTCGTATTTTCGTATGTGCACACCTTAAGCAAACTTTTACTAAATGCATTCTTTTTTTAATACATTTCTATTGCAATTCTCTACATCTTATTGTGGTTTTCTCATGAACAGTTAAACAATTTTCCAAATTTTCTTTACTTTGTTGATCACTTAATTTGCATATTTCGCAAGTTTTAACAGTTGCAAATGTGCAAACTGCTTTGCAATGGAAACTTACAAATTTTTACTTAAATTTATTCAAAACTTTTTATTGCATGCGAAATATTTTGTTTTTATTAAATACAATAAACTTTTGTAGAACAATATATTTTTTCACCAGTTATTTAACTCATTTAACTTTTGTTGTTTTAGGTATTAATTTTTGTTGGTAGTTATTTTCTGTAACACTTTTAGGTAGGAAAATTAGAACTTTTTAATTTTTATATATGTATGTATGTATGTATAATATATATATTTTTGTTTTTGAATGGCAATGCCAGTATAATAAAGTTTGGTGCGTATGCTCCTGCACCACCAAATGTTTTTATTGACTTATTGAGACTTAAATGTAGTTTATTTTCTTTGTTGTTTTCCGGCCCATTAAATGGCCTTGCAGCTGCAAATAATTTAGTTTCATTTGTTATTTTCTTTTATTTGGGGTCTTGCTTAAAAATTACAAATATTTTTATTCATTATTTTTTTAGTTTTTCATTAATCTAATAATATAATTTGTAGGTATGTATGCATATTTTGAACCATTTTTCACTTATTCGCATATTCGCATATTCATATACTAATGCCGATTTAATAATTATCTCACAATTTCTTTAGTTTTCTACTCATTTCTTAATTTCTAAGGTAGAACTTGTAAAGAGTGTAACAAAAGAGCTCCGAAGGCTTCAAATATTGAACCTCCAATGGCTCCTCTACAGTAAGTATAGCACCATATGGTAAGTATAAATGAAACATTTCCGATAGAATTTGGGATAGTAGATTAATTGTTATACTAGAAAGTAATTAGGTATGTGTGTATGAGCGATATACAAAAACAATTTTTTTGTTTTCATTTTTTTCCTTTTTAGTAAAGATAGAAAGATAATGATTGTATAAAATATTTGTATCTATGTATGTATGGACTATATGTGTATATGAGCGAGATAGTTTTTAGTTGCGCGAAAAAAGTTTAGAAAATATTTTGTTTTTATTTGCTTTTATTCACAATGATTTTTTATGATTATATGATATATTTTTTAACCATTTTTATGTTGCAGGGACCATCCATTATATGTAGGTATGAATGTATGTATAAGTATATGCATATATATTTTTAATAGCGGTTTATGCCGCGATTACTTAATCTATTCATATAAACTTACTTTGCACATTATATTTAATTTTTATATTTTAAGTGATACTCTTAGATAAATCAATTGAAGTGAAAAATTTAATGCAGTCAATAAAATAATATAGTTCAGAACGATCATAAGCAGAACTCTCTCCGAAGTGCTGAGCTCACTTTATCAGATGTGTGCAACTTGGTTGCCTCTTGTATAATTTATGAGTCTGTGGACGTACATGAAGACTTCGCCAAAGTGTAATTTCAGAGAGTTTAATTCAAAACTCCAAACTCGATAACGTAGTTTGTTGAAAGTTCAACTTAAACAATATTTAGGTGTATGATTTTAAGACTTGGATTATAGCTATTGTAATGAAGGTCTAGATAAATGTGTGGGATTTCACTCAGATACATACGTATCTAAAAAAAAAAAAATTAAAAAAATATATACTATATTAAAATGTATAAATACGAAAATACGGATAAGACCATACAAAAACCCAATATTAGAATTATTCTCACAAAACGCGCATGGTATATTTTTTCTGGCCAAATTTACTCAACTTTCTAAAACTTAAGAGGTGCTTGTATGTGTGCATTCGACTGTTAAATAGTTATCGGGGCTTTCTAAAGACGCCATTGAATATTTATAAAGCGTCTTTCAAAAGTGACGACTAGACGTTAGAAGTGAATAATTCCTATACAGCACCTTTTTTTGTTCTCTTTGATATTTGTCAAGTAGCGAAATGTACAATTTTACAGAACAACGTTAAAATTATTGAAACTTAAGCATAGTACTTAGTTCGCGATTTATGTGAAATGGCTGTCAAAATCCATACAAATTGCATTGCCGTAATTTTTGTATGAAATTTCGTATGCATTTCACGGCAAAGTGGTACTCACTTCACGCCATGAAAACACTTCTGGGGCGATGCTTATAAATTTCACGTTTCTTCTCATTTGACAGTCAATGTTGCTAACAACATTTCATCGCTGTGAAGTTAGTGTTAGCCTTTATTAAGAAAATGGTCTATCTTTAAGAACAAAATTCAACTTTAGTGATGACGCTCATTTCACACTGGTTGGATTCATTAACTAACAGAATTGCCGCGTCTGGGGAGAGTAATTTAGACAAATTATTACATGCACTAAAATGTACTGCACGGTGTGGGTTTGGGGATGATGGAATAATTGACCCGTTTTTTTTTTTTTCAAAAATGGAAATGAAAGAGCTGCTACTGTTAATGGACATCGCTATATGCAACTGATTGGAGAGTTTTTGTGGGCAGAGCTTGCAGGAATATACTTAGACGTTAATTTCAACAGGATGGCGCCACAAACACACAACACGGGAGAATATTGCATTGCTGCGTTCATACTCAAGTGTGTTCATCGTTGTAATGCCGTATGATTTTACTCTCATTGCACTATATCACATCAATCCAGTAGCTATCTGGTTGAGCTAGGTACGTTCTAGCGAAAGATAAATACTTTTCAATGTGTAGTGCAGAAATCAAATGCTTCTTTCGAGCAACTCGTGAAGTATAATTGTGTTTTTGCAAAACTTGGCTTGGTGCACTGTTTTGACCCCATCACTCATCTCTAAGCTCACTAGCAAGTTTTCTTGTCGAAATCTGCGGCTACTTTTCTCAACAAAATATCTTCGGCACGGTCAGATATTTTCCATTGTCTCCCACTTGCAGAGTTGGGTTCAACCTAGTTTCATTTTTTGCCCGATCAATTATGTCATAAAAAGTTTGTCGGATTAAATAAACCTATTGATACCTATTGCAAATTTTTTTCTATTACAAATGGAGTGACTAAGCCACCTCAAGCGGTATTCATTTTCCAGGCATTTTTGCGTTCTTTATGATTTACATGCGATTTGATATTTTGAACAAGAAATCACTCTTGCGATCATTTTATGACTGAGTGAGATAACGGTATGCAAGATGAAAATGATGGATCTGTAAAAGCTACGTTTCGTAAAAGTCCTTAGATGCATTAATTTATAACCTATAGTTTCGACAAGAGTACTCCGTTAGTCATGTTAGCATGGAAGCATGAAAGCCGTAGGATGCAAGCATTCGGTAATATCAGCCATATGTTCGTGATTTTTTCATTTAAACGTCAGCTGACACTGAAGAATAACTTTCGAAGTTTTTTGCTGAACGGGTTTGTTAGTTCGAGAGATGCTCTGCCTCACAAAAAAAAAGAGAAAACACAATAATCGTTACTGAAATTTAATTAATATAAAAATGGTGTCTCATTAAAGAACTTGCTTCTTACTTTTCATTCACGCATAGGCCAAAATAAAAAATGCAGTAGGTTCAAATTCATGTCCAATGGTTATTACCATGATAAAATGCTTAGAAGACTGTTTCAACTTTACCATATAACCATATTAACTATCTGAAGGAGAGTGCACTTTGTGACTATAGGTCTGTACATCACTCTTGCATGCTTATTGATAAAATTATTCCACTCACAGTGGAGACCGAGAGTCTCCAAATGTGGCTATGCCGCAGAAAATTGTCAATCATGGTCCACCAAGACTTAACTGCCCGACTGCTAAATTGTTCTGTTTAGTTTCCATCGCAATAGAGATTACACAAACAACTGGGGACGAATTATATGATCCGTGGGTTATTCGTCACGTGAAAGTGTGTGTTCATTATTAATACTTGTAAACATATGGTACTCGTAGAACATGTGACGTAATTTGGTATTTCCCTTTGAATGGATATATCGTAAATGCCATTCAAACCTAAGCCGCCAATCGTACGCAGAAATTGATGAAGAATTAAAGAAAACTGTAAATATAAACTAACTAAGAGAACTAAAAATTTACAGTTTTTAATATTGTGGTGAAGTCTTTTTTGCGGCTACGTAATAGTTATAATTAATAATGGAACAAGACTTATCTTTAGAATAAACTTCCGCATTCTCGGGAACAAAAAGTAAAAAAAAATGCCAGACGTATTGCGCATCCTACTGTATTTGCAACTACACAGATGTGTTTTTAAACTGGCAGGAAATATATAATCACCCCATAGCTTACACGGTGAATACCCCAAAACAGTTTTAACTGTTATTTTACTTTGAAAAGTGTTACGACTTTAAGACATTACGTCGCTTAATGAATTTTGTGAATCCCCATACAGCTTCACTCACATCCTACCAGTTGCAGTATTATAATTAGAGCAGTGCGGACACAATCTTATTTGGAATGTTACCCCTTCATTTGTAGAAGAAGTCAGAAAATGAAAGCACGTTTTTAAGTATGCAAATGGCAATAATTTTAATCTTATTTAGTAGCAATTAAAATTTAAAGAAGGAGATAAATGAATTGACGCTCAAACGAGTATTAGCAAAATGCTTTTATTTCGTTATTCGTTATTCGTACATATTTAACACGTTCATTTTTGTTTATTTGAGAGCAATTCGTATCAGTTTCAACCGAACAAATAACTTCAGTATTGTGGTGATCCGTATTTGGGATACACATCCCCATAATGGCACAAAGTAGTGAATTTGATCAACGTGATGAAGAACTCTTTAGTAATCTTTTAATTCGTCTAAAAAATATCACACGCTTCAAAATTATTAATAACACTGTGCGACAGTGATTTTATACTTTTATGGAGACCTAGCACAACTTATGGCCATAGAAAAACTAAACAAAATGGTATAGGAGAAATTTCCAATACACCCCCAAAATCTCATTTTATGGCCATAAAACCGTTTTTCAGTAGGTTGATGTGAAGAATCACTCCTAACTTCGCCAATTTCCATCCGATTTCGAATTGGTTTTTTTACTTCGAAAGAACAAAAACAAGCCTTTTTGACAGTGTGTTGACAATTTTTCTGAAATGACAACTGACGAGACTGTAGACGGAAGTATTTGGAATTTTTTTATTTTTTCTCTATTTTTTCAACTTTGACATAATTTTTTCGATATTATCCGATATTAAGGAATTTTTTTAAGACACTATTGTTATAGTAAATTCAATTTTTCGTCGAATGAGTTATATTTGACTGTAATTGAATTAAAATTAAAAGAGTTGTGTGAGTTTTAAGATTTTATTTTATTTTTTTTCTAATTTCGTATGTAGGTATAACTTACGCTAAATGGGAATAAGGACGTGTTTTGATGCGTTATTATAGACACGTAATATTTATTGGAGTATATATGTATACATAAGAGTACACTGTACTGCATACAACAGAACTGGTTAGAACTTACGAAAATATCTGACATATTATAGCACATTTTTTTTTCAATAGAAATATGAAAAAGCTCCCAAGTGTACCAAAGTTCACACTGTACATTGATTAACAAAAGAAATTTGTTATTATAATTTAACTTTATTAAAACGTCAAAGTTGTATTGTTTGTTTCATTGAAATTCAAGAGATATAAATCAAAACGTTGCCAGAAAAGTCGAATTTCTCAATATTCTCCGATGATGTGGCATCATCAACCTTATCATAAACCAGATGATTGTTATTTTTATAAAACGGACGTAAACGGTCATCATTATAAAGCTCGAAAGCACATAAAGTATGCTGATGTTGCAACTGTTAAGAACCCCATAGTCTTGGACGATATGATTGACTCAACTGCAGGAACTGAAGGAAGTTCAACTCATTGCTGATGATGATCAAACTGTTAACAATAAACCTGATGATGAAGAGTACTTTCCGTCTGGTTCTAAGTCTTCAGAACGACACATTGTATCAAATTCAGATTTTCAGGATCTTTCTCGTGATTTACTTCTATCGGGAAGACAATCTGAAACGCTCGCTTCTCGATTTAAACAATGGAATTTAGTTGATGACGACTTAAGATGAATGATGATGATCGAATTTCTTACAGAGAAGTATTCAAAACTGATGAAGAGAGTGACAAATGTACCGTACCATACTAAACTCCAAAGGGCCGTTTCCAATGCATTTTTAAGTTTGGAACCAGTTCCGTTGTGTACTGCACCGTACCGCACCGTACCATACCGTACAATGCTGCACTGCACAATACTCCAATAAATATTATGTGTTTATAATGACACTTGTTATCATTTTCATGCTTCGATGCCTACATACCAAATTAGTAAAAAAAAAAAATAAAATCTTAAAACTCACACAACTCTATTAATTTTAATTCAATTACAGTCAAATATAGCTCATTCGACGCAAAATTAAATTTACTATAACAATAGTGTACTAAAAAAAATCCTTAATATCGGATAATATCGAAAAAATTATGTCAAAGTTGAAAAAATAGAGAAAAAATAAAAAAATTCCAAATACTTCCGTCTACAGTCTCGTCAGTTGTCATTTCAGAAAAATTGTCAATACACTGTCAAAAAGGCTTGTTTTTGTTCTTTCGAACTAAAAAAACAAATTCGAAATCGGATGGGAATTGGCGAAGTTAGGAGTTATTCTTCACATCAACCTACTGAAAAACGCTTTTATGGCCATGAAATGAGATTTTGGGGGTCTATTGGAAATATCTCCTATGCCATTTTGTTTAGTTTTTCTATGGTCATAAGTTGTGCTAGGTCTCCATAAAAGTATATTTAATTTTTTTTTTTTGTCACACAGTGTAATTTGATTTTTGTTATAAATTGGATTTATTATTATTTGTTTCCATTTTTTATTGCTTTTTATTGCCTAAAGTTACCTAAATATATTTTGGGAATATATACGATGAATAATATGATATAAATGAATTCTGGCTTAAATCTATTGCTTTTAATTGCCCACTAAATTAGATGCGCTGCAAAAGCAGAATTTCTATTAAATAAATGTGTACCTAAAGACTTAAATGAGTATGAAAAGAATGTCGAGAAATATTAGTACCAATAAAAAAATTTATTTTGCAATGTACTAAATTATTGTATTATTGTACAATAGTACGGGGATTGTTTAAATCGTTCGTGCAAGAATAAAAACTACTTCATTGTTTAGAGTAAATCTTCTTTATTTTCGACATAGTCTTCTTTTAGGCTTATACAGTTCGTCTAGTTTGTTGATCCATCCCGAATAATAGGATTTGTACAAGTCTGAAAAATAGCCATTCCTTGAATAAAAGTTAGTTTGAATAAAATCTTTTTCCCGCCAGATATTTCTTCAAATTGGGGGACAAATAGCAGGCCGAGGGATCCGAGGGAGCCAAGTCTGGAGAATAGGGGGTTGTGAAACGTGAAAGAAAAATCGCTCAACCTCCTCTATACAAACGAATACCAAACACAAAGAAATAGACAAATCTGGCTGAAACTTGGTGGTGTTCTAGCAAGAGCTGCTACTAACGTGATACACGAGGTTCCGCGACATAAAATCTCAATATTGCGATCGCGCTGCCTAAGACTCAAACGTCAAAAGTGTAATTTATATAACTGATAGACGAGTTGGAGCAAGGCGAACCCATTAAACGTGGTGTTGGTAAATCAACTGATTTCTTTTTTTTTCTTTCGCTGTGTCCATGCAGCTGTCAGCACAGAATAAAACAAGGAGAATTAATTTTTTGTTTTCTACCTCGCCAGTACCTTGCCGTGGCAATCAAACGTACAAAACATTGTTGTTGGTCTAGTGCCACCACCTTCAATAAATGCGCCTTGCGTTGGAGTCTACTTTTTCGTTTAGAGCCATTTCGAAAGTTAGAGCGGCGAAAATCTGCCATTAAAGCTGTTACAAAACCTGACCAATTAAGAAAAATTACAATTTCTGTGCATGGCTTGAGCGTTTACGCAGTGATTTTGATTAGAAAAAGAGTTGAGAGTGTATTCACGATTATTGTGTAGAAAGATAGATTATATAAAGAACAATGCGATCCTTTCGATTTAGAGGAAAAATACTTTTATAGCCCCTATAGGCTGGGCAAAGCCCCGAAACAAAAATATTTCGGTCTTGTTATACTAAAAATTATGCACATTACTTTTGCTTTATTTCTTCTTTTTTATGTTTGGATTGCTCTTCAGCACGTATTTGCGCTTCTTCCGCATTTTGTAGCTTTACCTGGTCTACCTTCAGCAAATGCAACCCGTTTGCTAGCCAACAAACGCAACAAGTTTCTATTTCTATTAAATATTGAAAGAAAATTAGAGGTTGTTACTTAGCATGTCATCACGATTGCACCAACGATATTTTCCATCGTCCATGTTTACAATGTTTTGTTCTGCATACTTGCTTGCTTTGTCTTTATTTTTTTTTTTTTATGCGTTTCCATATGTTTTACATTTGAAGGAAAAATCTATATTGTACGTCATATTTGGAGGAATATTATTCAAAATATCGTAGGTAAAAAAATGATGTGGCAGGATGAATCTCTCACGGCTATCAATTTACTTAAAATACATTACTTAGAAATCTATAAGTTGAATTAGAGGTGTCATGCCATAACGTCATAACCTCAACCGTGGGCTTAACCATAACGATACTTATAGTGAATTTACCTACCGCTCTGTAGGATATTTAGATACTCTCATCTATTATTAGTGACATAGCCATAAACAGCTGTGCTTCTTCCTAGTTTCACTTTTCTCGGGAGCATAGGGCCTCTAAAACACCATATCTTCACATACGTCGTCATTTATTTGTTCCTTTCGACTAATTAAAGAAAAGATTACATCATGAGCAAAGACGAGGAAATTAGTAATTTATTCATGAATATAAGGCCTCTTCTATTCGCCACTTCGCTGCTCGCTATCTCTCAGCTCGACCAACTAGACGAAAAATTTGCATGCGAAAGCAACAACAAAGTTATCGAAAAGATTCGTCGCTTGCGAATATGGTTATACCTCATAAAACTGGTGTAACTCTGTAAAAAGTCAGCCTCAGCAAGATTGTTGCTTATTGTTTTCGCAGTTGGTCCTTCAAAAGTGACGCACAGATGTCAGTAGTGAATAATTCCTAGACGCTACCTTTTTTTATGCCATCTTTGACATTTGCAAAGTAGACAGATGTACAATTTTAACCACGGATTCTACTTACGCATAAATTGAAGCCACAGATTCTTATCGCCGCAAAAATTTTGTGAAAGATGCTAGTTTTTCAAGCAAAATCAGCTGTACTGTGAAGCTCGCTTCAAATTGGATGTATTTGTCAACAAATAAAATTGCCGTATCTGGGAAGAGGAAAACGCTCGAGTAATCTGAGAAAAATCATTACATCCACTAAAATGTTTTAGTTGGTGTGGTTTTTGGGCCGTTTTTCTTCGAAGATGAAAATGAAAGAGCTGTTAATGTTGATGAAAATCGCTATAGACAACTGATTTAAGATTTTTTGTGGGCCGAGCTTGAACGAAGAGACACAAACGATATTTATTTTCAATAGGATGGATTCACAAGTCCGGTCCAGTTTCTCATACTGACCACCTGCGCTGAGCTGTAGCACAACACTCGAATAAAGATTGATGAATTCAAAGCGATAATGTGTGAGGGAGTCCTTGAAAATTCTCGTCCTTGAGTCCTTAATTCTCGTGTGAAATCTGGTAGACGTTCTCATGGCGACATTTGAATAATACCATTTTTAACATATTGGGTAGTCGAAAAAGTGTTTTTGTATTTTGTCAATAGATGTCGTTGGAGTCATCTATCTCCAGTGCTACCAATCACATTGTGTCATATCATATGGTGTTAGAAAGGTGACATTTTAAGCTTCATTTAACCAAAAAAATTAAATTCGGAGAAGTTGAAAAAAAGTTATAGCTTTCAAAAATGAGTGAAAATAATGAAGAAATTCGCTATATTTTGAAATTTTTGTATAAAAAAGGGAAGAATGCCACGCAAGCCACCAATGAAATTTGTGAAGTTTACGGAGACGATGCTGTATCAGTTCGTGTAGCCAACAATGGTTCGCTCGCTTCCGTTCTGGAAATTTCGATGTGAAAGATGCACCTCGCTCCGGTCGACCTATCGTTGAAAAAGTCGATGAAATTATGGAAAAGATTGACCAGGACTGTCACATAAGCTACCATGACATCGCCAAGGCACTAAACATTTATCATCAAACGGTTTTGTACCATTTAAAAAAGGCTGGTTACAAAAAGAAGCTCGATGTTTGGGTACCACATGAATTGTCTGTGAAAAATTTATTGGACCGAATTAACATCTGCGATTCTTTGCTGAAACGAGATGAAATCGAACCATTTTTGAAGCGAATGGTGACAGGAGACAAAAAGTGGATCAAATACGACAATAATGTGCGAAAAAGATCATGGTGGTGAAGCTCAAAAAAAGGTCGCAAAGCCAGGATTGACGCCTCGAAAGGTTATGCTGTGTGTTTGGTGGGATTGGAAAGGAATCATCCACTATGAGCTGCTCCAGCCTGCTCGAACGATTGATTCTACACTTTACTGTCAACAACTGATGAGATTGAAGCAAGCAATCGAAAAAAAAAACGGCCAGAACTGATCAACAGAAAAGGCGTCGTATTCCATCAGGACAACGCTAGGCTACACACATCTTTGATGACTCAACAAATTATGGGAGAGTTTGGCTGGGAAGTTTGAAAAAAACAAAGCAAAAGTATATTTTCGGTACCAAAATTTTTAACACAAAAATTAGCTAAATATCAATTTGCGTAGCAACTGCTTGGGCTGCGTCTTTTATATAAAATAGTTAACTTCGCTCTGAACGAGTGTGTAAGAGATCTTACATAGAAAATATGTGATGGGAATTTGGGTATTTAAATGCGATGTTTAACTGTAGTTAAAAAAAAATTCTGTTAAGTTGAACTACTCGTACCTTCAAAAAAATATGCACACCTATATTTTATCATGGTTTAAACTTATGTTTGAAAACTTCTGTGCGTGAGCATAATTAATTTAGTACTTAATCATTTAGTACTTTTATTTTATATTATTTACTAATTAATTAAGTGTTAAATCATGTCATTCTTCAAGAATTTTAATAAGGTCTCATAAGGAAACCCTTTTTTACATTTATGTGCTTCTCCAAAACATAAACATTCTTGCATTTCTTTCGCTTTAAAATCTCTATGGTATCTTGATCCCATTAAATCCAACTTTCTTTTCGAGAAAATATTTAAGTCCAATCCTGACAACATCTTATGCGTTTTTGTTTATGGGTGTGTGTATAGATCTATCTGCGTTATTGAGTAGTTTACATACTTGGATTTGTATTACATATTTTTCAAAACACTTCTTTTTGCACGTTCATATCAACACTTTGCTTCTGTTTTGTTCATACCTCATTTTTTTAAGTACGAAAACAACGAGTATAAAAGACAAGCGGCATTTAGGCAACGAGTGATTCAGCAATATTTCTATATAAAATTTGTTTTTCGTTCTTATATATTTGTTTATGCATACAACACCTTAAGGTATTTTAATTTTATATTTTTTATATACCTTTTTTGTAATCAGTTTGGCTTTTTTGTTTAACACCAAAAGCATTCATAAGATTCGTTTTGCATACACAACAACAATTTGCTTATATTTTATTTAATTATTTTTTATTGGTATTACATCTTGAAATGGGGATCTTGAGGGGAGAAATACTGAAATCGTTTGGCGATATGTGCATACAGGGCAAATCCATTCAACTTGGTTTGCTATGTATTACATACATACGTATGCGCCTATAAGTAGACTATGCTGACTAATTGCTCAGTGTGCGAAACAAATACGTTTAAATCGCTCCAAATCTACTTTTAGACGTTTGATGTTTTGTTGTATATGAATATAGGTTTGTTTGTGTGTGCTGTTGAGAATGCCTTTGGAAGAGGACTATGGGATATTTATTAGTCGGCAGAC
Organism: Anastrepha obliqua; assembly: GCF_027943255.1. NCBI lineage: Eukaryota > Metazoa > Arthropoda > Insecta > Diptera > Tephritidae > Anastrepha > Anastrepha obliqua. The sequence goes on from NC_072892.1 coordinate 82,432,122, forward strand.
TTTTGGTGGTTTGATCTCACTGTAGCAGTTTTGTTCAGTGTGGTGGGTTTAGGAACTGTGTTAAAAGGTAGCCAATATTGAAAACCGATAGTATAATATTTTAGAAACATACAAAGTGGGTAAAAAATAGTTTTTGATTATCACTAATATTGGCTTGTATTTGTAGTTTTTTGTATTTTTAGTTGTAGTTATATTTTTCATCTTAACCTACAATAATATTTGCTAATTTATTGAATACATTCGCCTGTCTTTGGTCTTTCAATTCATCCGTTCCTTGTTTTAAATACACTTTCCGATATGCACTCAAGTCCGATTTAGAATATTTTATTTTAGCTATTAAGTTTCTGTTTATGATCTAAGTAATCATTTGATTTTTTATTTGCCGATATTTATACATCTGCGTGTGATCTGTGTGAAATGAAATGAAATAAAATGAGATCCCAAGTGAAAGTTTTATTTTTTAATTAACTGTAAAGCCTTTTACGCATATAAGAGTAAGCTACCGCTTATTTTGAATAAAGTTCATTACAGGTGCTTGCTGATGGCTCGCCTTCGAGCAGATTTTGTAAATAAAAACCTGCCGGAAAATCGAATAACTTGCACACTATTCGGGAGCACTATGTGCACTATTGACAAACTGTACCAGATGATGAAACATTTGTTTTACATATACGAGTACTATTACATAATCAGCTGGTCTTGAGTGTTTGACCGAGTTCCTACTCCAATTTGTGGTATTCGTCTTGATGCGGAGGGACCTATAGTTTTTTACCGCCTCCGGCAGATGATAGTTTTACTAAAACCTTTTTCATGACAGAAACACACTCGGAGGCTTGCCAATGTTTGCCGAGAGGCCACTGCTATTAGAAAAAATCGGTTCTATCAATTGATGTTTCACACCCACTTTGGGTTTCGCAAACCCATTCGGCTACGATGGCCACCGTTTGTTTGTATTAGTAGTGTTTAAAACAAAATGTTTTATCAATGAAGGCAACGAGTATTGTAACACAACCTCTAATGTGATGGGCCGCACGAATTATATATTTAAAATAAAACAGTGAAAACATGACTTTATTCTTCAACGTCAACTTATGGACTAAAATCTGAACATAAAAACTAAGGGCTTATTACCTAAAAAATATAACATTATGCTTTTTTTATTGTTTGAGAGTATCACGCCACCTAACAGTACAATTCCATTAGCGTTCCACTACCCAACAATACTTTAAAGGAAAATACTAATTTGCTGTTAGTTAAACCGTTTAACTTAGTTCCCCAACATAATTCTTTAAATTATGTGAGTATAGGCTTTACATTAACACTGTAACTAACATTTATCCATTCCTAACTCTAATTTCGTAGTAGCTAACCCAGCAAAACCTTAGTTTTGGACCCTCAGGGCGTCAAATAGTAAATCATGATGGGCTTTTAGACAGAGAAATTACGAGCTTTGTGTATGTGAGTCTTTCTCTTTTTTCCTAGTATACTTTAGGCGATGTATTTTATATTTTCAGATTAGATTATTTTGCTTAGACGTAGGTTTTGGGGACTGGGATTTTCTATAGATACGCGAAAGAGGGTTTGACTTGTAGAGAAAGTACGCAGAAAATGCCGATGATAGATGAATGGAGTATTAACTTTTTATTAAAAACAGCTTTCGTGAGAGAACATGCAGTCTTTTCTCATGCAGCATAACTTTAACATTCGGCGATTCGATTGAAAATTTGACCATTAATGGGTAAGTATAATATTTTGCATGATGCGGGGGGCTTGCACGTAGGTTATTGATGAAGCTGTACTTATGCACAAAACCAAGTGAAATTCTCCTATAACAATGAACCCACAAATGTCTTGTGCATGAAAGCTGTTAGCGATCTACTTGTTCGATGATCATATTTCTTCTTACCCAGAGAATCTTGTTTAACACTGATCTTTCAAAACTATATTCTTAAGAAGAAAGCAGAAGAGGTTAATTTTCCTCCATCCCAGCTATGGAGAGGTATTTATGAGTTCGGGTCTACACAATTCATATTCTGTTAAAGTATATAAGAGTAGGTCCCCAGTTACTTTCTAGTGGATAACTTAGTTGCAATATTCAGTGTTCCTCCTTATCGGGTGTTAGAATAAATGCTGACGACCCTGCTGCGTAGACTAGAAAGTTACCAAGAAGTAGTACAAGTCCAAATATTTCAAAATTATTATTTATAATTAAAAAATAAGCGATATGTGTATCGTATACATAGGTGTGAATGTATAATAGGGGTATTCGTCTAAACGTTTGAATTTTCGAATCGCATTGCCAAATATTTATGTGAACTTTACTTATCTGCTGTTTGACAACACAACTTACATTGATATGCACGATAGCATTTCCTGTATCGTAAGTTTACCAGCCCGTTTACGAGTACGAGTATAAGTCAAAATCAACGCGTATATTTACGCATCCGGTGTAGAGCAGTTTTCATACACATTTCGACAGATGAAAGTACGAGGAGGTAAATTTACGAAGCGTATACGATTTTGTATTGGGAATGATTCTTAGGCTTCACTGCAAATATATGTATGTATCTTCGCAATTTATATAAAGCTACTCGTACACAGTCGAGAAAAAGCATGAGATACACGATGTACAGAATGCAAAGGTGTGGCCAGCATAAAATAGTTAATTTGAATAAATCAGCTGATTTATTGGTGTAATAAGTGTGATGGTAGCGATTTGTTTGCAACAGAGGTCGGAAAAAATTGAGATTATGTTGGCCATTGCCGATATTACATCGTTGTCGTCTGAAAAAGATTGATTGGAGGAGAATAGGAATGCGTGTGAAATAAGTGGGCAAAACTGCGATATTAAACCCTCTACGAGTATAACGGGAGCGTGTCATTATTCTGTATTACAAAATTCTGCTTGACAAAATTCTGTAAATTGCAAAAAAATTCTGCTTTTTTTAAATTCTGCTTTTTAAAATTCTGCTTTCCAAAATTCTGCTTTTTCAAAATTCTGCATGTTTAATGCGAAAAATTCTGCTTTATTCGAGTTTTGTGATTTTCGTCATACAAGAATGTTTAAGCGATAACAATATTTTAGTTTAGTCAATTACATTTAGTGTGACTTAATTCATTTCTTTTCTTAATAATCCTTCGCAGCGGTTCGTTTTTTAGAAGAGTTCTACGCAAAAATACTGTAGATTGCGTAGTCGGAGTTGGACTGATGAGGGTTATTTTTTTGAAGCGCGGCCGAAGCCGCCCCCGCGAAAAGAAGTTCTACGCAAAAATACTGTGGATTCTATCGAAGCTGAAGAAAAAATTATTATTATTATTGTTATTTTTTTTTATTAAATATCTCGAATAATAATAAAAAATAAGAATAATTAATAAATTAAATAATTACATTACCTCTTTAGCATTGTTAACATTATATTTTAATACAGAATTTTGTAATACAGAATTTTGAAAGCAGAATTTTAGAAAGCAGAATTTTAAAAAAGCAGAATTTTAAAAAAGCAGAATTTTAAAAAGCAGAATTTTGTTTTTAGAATTTTGTACATACAAAATTTCGACACCAACCCGAGTATAACGTAGCAGCCAAAGTTACTCCTATACTTTTGCTGCGAATGGTCAAATCTTGCGTATTGTCTATTGCAATTAAATGGAAAGCTCTTCCACAACTCCACGCTGAGGCTAAATAGAATGTTTGCTCTACGGAAGCCTTAGGTTTTGTGCGAGAATTTTAATAATTGAATAGTTCTGCATGCATACTTCAGAAAAAAGATGGTGCAACGTGTGTCCGCGAAGAAATTTTAAGATTACTTCCTCTTGTTGGCACACATACATTTTTGTGAAAAAAAAATTTAAAGTTTCCTACCATGAAAAAGTTTCTTATAAAATATAATATATATCTGCTATTTTAGAATAACGCCAATATACGCAAATTGGAGGAGGAGCTCTTCCAAGCAAAGGATGTACGCGTCAGTTATACTCGTATGCATATACATATATATATTTGTATGTATCCAGTAGTGGACACTGAAATCCGGATACTCACAAATCTATAAAACTTTTATTATAAGTTTGCTCATCTCGAAAATATGTCCAAATTAATATTGAGAATGGATTCACATGCACATGTATAGCGTTTTTCAATAGGTGCGCTTCAACTTTTTTCCGATAGGGACGCAATATTTTTTATTTTTCGCTTGTCATTTGTAAACTTCATCATGGAACGCTACACACTTGAGCAACGATTGCAAATCGTGCAAATTTTTTATGAAAATAATCGTTCTGTTGCTACTACTTTAATCCAGATTTTTTCCAAAAAATCATCTTCAGTGATGAAGCTCACTTTTTGCTCAATGGCTTTGTCAACAAGTAAAATATGCGTTACTGGGCAGAAAGCAATCCACACGTGATTCATGAGGCACCGTTGCATCCCGAAAAAATCACTGTTTGGTGCGGTTTACATGCCGGCGGCGTAATTGGCCCATATTTTTTCGTTGACGAGAACGATCCCCACATTACTGTGAATGGAAATCGATACCGCGACATGATAAACGATTATTTTTGGCCGCAATTGAATGGTATGGACTTAGACGACATGTGGTTTCAACAGGACGGGGCCACAAGCCACACAGCACACGCTACAATTGATTTGTTGAAGAGTAAGTTCGATGATCGCATTATTTCCAAAAATGGACCGGTCGAATGGCCGCCGCGCTCGTGTGATTTGACGCCTCTAGACTATTTTCTTTGGGGTTATGTGAAGTCATTGGTCTACAGTAACAAGCCGGCGACGATTTGTGAGCTCAGAGCCTATTGAACGCGAAATTGCTGGAATTTTGGCCGATTTATGCAAAAGAGTGGTCGAAAATTGGGTTCAACGATTGGACTTCGTAAAACGTGCACGCGGTGGTCATGCAAAAGAAATCGAATATTTAATATTTCATACTAAAATGTACATGTTCAAACTCGATAATAAAAAAAAAAAGTTAGTTAAAAAAGTCAAACTGTTTGTGTTTTATTCAAAAAAAAAAAATTGAAGCGCTCTTACTGAAAAACGCTTTACATACATATGCTTAGCTGTTTTAATATAAATTTCCAAAAAAATATATAGCGGTTGGTGGAAATTGTAACTTACATATTTAAATATTAGTCGAGTTCTTTAAGTTTTTAATAGCCTTCAATTAGAGTATTTTTAAAGTAATATTTTCGTTACTTGGAAGTTGAAATTAGTTATGAAAAATTATAAGCTAACTAAGGCTGTGTGCGAGTTCGACGAAATTGTTATACGAGTATACCTCTGTATTAACTAGAGAAAAAGTCCTAAATCACTGAAAAGTGTCGGTTTTGCAATGAATAGGAATAAGTTAGCCTATTTTCGGGCATACTTTTCAATCTAAGCGTTAAGTATACAACGACTTTTTCAGCAAGTTTTACAGTATTTCCATTTTTAAATAGTCCCAAAAGTATCACAAAATTATTAATTTTTTATATGTATACATTTGATAATAATAAATGAATTCAAATTTGAAAACAAACAGCTATCTTCCTAAATTAAGGCAGTGCTGGAAGCCTCCAGTGGAATATTTGTTCAGGCGCTAGGATTTAACCGAACTCGCATACATCCTAAATCTAGGTTTAGCACTAATTCCTCAAAAGTTGTAGTTTTGCGATGTAAAGTTAAAATTATAAAACTAAAACATTAGCTCATTTTCTCATGGTTCATATTTTTCTATTTTTTTCACGACCTACCAGTGACACTATCAATCAATGACAAAGAAAAGGTACGAGAACTACAGCCTGTGTCAGAAGAAAAGAACCGGTTTTTTTGTACCTTCAATATACATATATTTCGTTCTGCTTTTGCCTGCATAATAATCTCCCTCAAGGGCTACGACGCCAGTGCTAACCCAGGTTAGTGTCGTTCGAAATTTTCCCGTAAACGGAACCAAACAAAAATGAGTGAGAAGTACGTGAAGCGTTTTGAGGCGGTACTTTTATGCACCCATTCGAAAGGGTCGAAATTATCTTACGCCGCGGCTGCAAAAGTAATTAAAAAATCAAAAAGTTTGTTGTGATGTGGAGTCAGCGGTATAAAATGTACAAAAATGTTGATGACTTTTTCGAGCGCGGCTTGAAGCGACAAAAAAACAGGATAAAGTGATCGTCCAACTTTTTAAGCGGGACCCTGCTTTGTGACGTCGCCAAGCACGATGAATTCTTGTTAAAAAGGGAATAGATGTGGGTATCAACACAATCGAACGTCGACTGAAGGAGGCGAACATATCCTACCGTCTCACATCATCAAAACCACTGCTCTCAGAAAAACGCATTGAGAAACAACAACACAAGAAAATGGCGTCACAGTATTGGACTGGCCTTCCCAGCCCCCAGAGGCCAACCCCATTGAAAATGTTTGGGGAATTATGAAAACGCAACTTGCCGGAAGGCCAGTCCATGATTTAAAGCAACTCGTGCGCCAAGTTCGCAAAATCTTATCCTGTTTGTCGACGAGCTACGCAGGAAAGTTGCTTCAAAGCACGAAGAAGATGCCTGGCTATACTCTCATGTAAAAAAATTTTAAATATATATCGTTTATTCTTCATAAATAATCGCGGTTCCTTTTTTCTGACACAGACTGTAAGTGACACAAAAATATTTCAAGACTCCAGATTTAATTAAAATTTAGCTGTAATTGACCACTACAAAAATGCCTGGATTTCCGTGTCCGTTATATCTGTATATCCGTAGGTGCATATTTAGGAGTTTCACTTCGGATATAGAAATCATTTTCGGAGCGTTTGGTTCAACTTTCGCGCTTCCAACATTCTCACTATTATTTTTTGTTCACCATGATGAAACAAATACTACAAATAACTACACCGCAATTTTGAGGTAAGTATAATCTTTTACACTCGTTTCAGTTATAAAAGATTTATAAATAAATAAATAATTATTGCGGTTGGCTTCCATGAATGCAACTTATAGCCTAGACAGACGGTGGCGTTAATTGGGATTAACGACTTAACGGCCTCAGGATTTAATTGTCATAATTTAAGCGGATTAGGGGAATTTTCGATGGCAACATTGCCGAAAAATGACGGTTAATATCTATTGTGAATGGAAAATAATGAAACTTTCGAAGAGAAGAACAAGAAAGACTGGACGTAATGCTAGTTTGCTTTAACACGCTTGAAATTCTTTAATTCATTTGATATTTCGGAGCAGTTTGAGAAATTGCAAATTAAGTTTTTTTTTAATAAATAATTATTTTTTAGTACTAGGGTAGCTGATACCCGTATTTGTCGCCTGCGCTCCATCTTTTAATGACAAAACTATCCAATAAACAAATCAGATGCTCACTAATCTGCGTAACAACCGTCTGTCGCACTATTTTTATCAGAATTAACTGCGCCGGTAATTGCGATTAATGTCGCCGGCTGTCAAGGCTATTGGTGTTATAAGGATTCGAAAGCAACGGTGGGGTTTGCTCCACTGTAAGCCTGGGCAGGGTCAAAGCCATTGAGTTGCTCTATTGTACAGACTCTTCTAAGAGCGAATATCTACTTCTGCTCAAATATGAACGAGACTGATTTAATAAAACACAAACGGTTAATTATTGTTCAATTTTTATTTTATCTCCTTCAAATTAATCACCATTGGAGGCGATATGCTAATGTTTTTTCCAATCATCATAGCATTTCTGGAAGGCCGATTTCGGTATGGATTTCAGTTCCTTCTTCGAATTCTCTTTTATGACTTCAATTGTCTCAAAATGTTTTCCACGGAGCGGCAACTTGAGCTTGGGAAACAGGAAAAAGTCACATGGAGCCATATCAGGCGAATACGGTGCTTGCGGAACGATATTAACATTAGTTTTGTTCAAATAATCGCGAACAAGACGTGATGTGTGAGCTGGTGCATTATCGTGATGCAAGAACCATGACTTGTTGTCCCACAATTCCTTCCTTTTAAGACGAATGTTCTCGCGTAAACGCTTTAAAACGTCTAAATAATATTCAGCGTTAACCGATCGGCCTTGCGGAAGGAACTCCGAGTGCACCACACCTTCGTAATCGAAAAAAAACAGTCAGCATAACCTTAATTTTTGAGCGACTTTGACGTGGTTTTTTGGGTTTCGGCTCCTCCGCGAGAGAGCAGAGTCCCCATAGGTTGTCTGCAACATTTTTAAGGCGTCTGAAGCCGAAATTTTGTTGGAATAACAAAATTTCAAACAAATTCTTTGTTCAACTTGAATTTCCATCGTTAAATTCGAAAATCACACTCGAGCTTGACTTGTTTACAGTAGCACAGAAAACAAACTATGTGACATATCACGCTGAAATTTGCCATGTAAGCTTATAACAGTCCTACCATCCAATAAAAAATTTATTTTTGCCATATGTCATCCGCGGACCGTTTTATTGATAAAGTCTCGTTCATATTTGAGCAGAAGATATATTCCAATGAACCTCTACCGTGTGCACATAGCTTAACACAACTAATGCAATAGCTCATATTCTGTTAAAAAAACTAAAGAGGATACGGTGGACCTTTAATATTTCCTGATTACTTTATTCATAAGTAGTACTTTCAGTTGGGATACGAAATCAGTAAAAATTTGTTTTTCTTTCGTTTCAAAAAGTATTTTAAAATAATATAGTAAAAACTTGTATCATGATGAAGAGGTTTTCATATAATTGTAAACCTGTGTTGTAATTTAGATATATTTTATGTTTATTATTGCAAACGATATCATCTGCTGCTTGTTTTTTTTTTTTTGTCTTAAAACTCACTTAAATTTTATTATATAAATCTAATTTTTTGATAATTAACATTATTTGCATATCGCATGAACTGTTTCACAAAGTTTTTTTGTTTTTTCTTATAACTAAGTATATAAGTATTTGGAAATGTGAATTACATAATTATATTATTCCTTCAACGTATGAACATTACTTAGTTTATTTAAAAACAAAAACGCCTTTGAACTGTTTAACTTGAAGAACGTACGAAGATTAACAAATAACTCCACTCTGTTTTGATATTTCTGATAATATTTTCTTTATAAACTTTTTTTATGTCCTCGACACATTTCAATTTTTAGCCAACTAATATTGCATATGCTCTGCAAACATCGCAACATAGCCAGAATATAATAATAATTGGATTCTATTTTAATTCTACATTTAAGATATTTTCGATTGAACTAACAAAGCTTTCACTACTTGCAATTTAATTATTTATGCAACACTAATTGGTCATTCAAAATAGTTTTCTACGCTTCAACTAAACTTCATGCAAACTTTGCGTAACTAAAACGAGTATAGGAATGTATGTTTAAATTGTAATTAATTAATTTCTAATTGAATGTTTGTGTGTATGTATGTATGTATCTTAAAAAATCTTTTGTCACTTTGAACCGAATCTACTTTAATTAGTTATTAATAATCAAATATTTATTGTTTTTGTTTCAAAAAGATAATATTTCGTATCGGTCTTTTTTACAACCTTCAGAACTTAAAATGATAATATAAAACAGAAATATTTTTGAAATGGTATTTTCTAATTATAATCTGGTAGGCAATCTTCAGCATTTATTTTTTGAATATAATGTCCACCTTTGTCCGCAGCGGCTACGAGTTACCTGGCCAATTCGATCAGTCTAATAAACCGATTGCTAAGTGTGCTGTATGGCAAGTTGTGCCGTGGCAGTATCTTGATTATTCCGAGCGAACAGCGCAACCGTCTTTTGTCAATCCTTCAGCCCTTTAGTTAATGATAATGAATCTTCCTATTGGCGATAGGAACAGATGAGCGGATTTTTTTTAAGTCTAAAAACGTCACTTTTAACGGTGACTCTTGGCTCTTCTGGACCTTCTCATTGGCAATCCTCCGCAATTACTACTTAGTTTTTTATAGACTCCCTCAATGGCTAGATGACACCTGCCGAATAGGAAGCCGAGTTAGTAAAAGAATACCAGTAGTTTGTACACCCTCATAAAATACAAACTTTGCTTTGGTCGATTTTCTGTCTGCACTGATTAGTAATTGCGTTAGTATAATAAAGCTTTCAGTCGATGGAGAACAGAAATGCTTCATTCTTTTGAATAGAATGGCTTTGTATTTGAGAAAATACCTTTAATCCATTCATATCTTTTCAAAAACACGACCGCTTTCACTGCTAACTGTCGTAAACATGCATAAGGCGAGATATATAAGTGTTTATTATTGCGAAAGGACTATTAGATTAGGACTTCGGCTTTAAAAAATTTTAATAGTCATTATTGAAACAGAAACATCAAAGCGTAGGATTACCATTAATTTCCGGCTTGTTCGAGGCACGTAAAGAAGCGGCAGTACTGCAGCACTGATAAACGTAGCAAATGCATAGTTGATACTTTTGTGATGTTCCGCACTTATTTACTATAGATATGTAGGTGAAGGTCATCAAACACACAGTCGGCGCACTCAGGTATCGGCACGCGCCTCACTGTTGATAGTTATGATTTCAAGGTTGTATCTAGCAACCAGCATTAACACCGATATCAATATCAGCCTTGAAGTCCAACGTAGAATCTCTCTTGCCAACAAGAGTTACTTTGGATTAAGTAGCCAATTGAGTAGTAAAGTCCTCTCTCGACGAACAGAACTAACACTTTATAAGGCTCTCATCATGCCCGTCCTAACGTATGGCGGAGAAGCGTGGACGATGACTACATCCGATGGGGCGTCCCTTGGAGTGTTTGAGAGAAAGATTCTGCGGAAGATTTTTCGACCACTGCATGTTAGCGATGGCGAGTATCGTGAATAAAGAGCCAGCGGCGTCGTTGGCAGGGTCATGTCGCCCGAATGGATACAAACGCTCCATTTCAGAAAGTATTCGACGCGATACCAGCTGGTGGTAGCAGAGGAAGAGGAAGACTTCCTTGCAACGAAAGGTGGAAAGGAAAGAAAAGATCAGGTGAGAAAGACTTGGCTTCACTTGGTGTGTCCAACTGGCGTCGGTTGGCACCGGAAAGAAACGGCTGGCGCGCTTTGTTAAACTCGGTCAAAGACGCGTAGGTGTTATCGCGCCAATTAAGAAGGTGAATATATAAATAAAAATTTTGGAGTAATCGATAAATATTTTCCTTGATAATTTCGATATTGACGGTAATTTACTACTGAAATGAACAAATTTTTATGATGTCGATTTAAACAACTTTGCGCACATTATTGCAAAAATTGTCAGAGTGATGCTTGAAATAGTCGTGCAGCGCAGTGATTGTGATTGCAACTCGAACAGATAGAATAAAAGCTCCAAATCAAATAAAATAAAAGTACGAACATACCTTTTCTTTACGACCCTTTTTTATTTATGAGAGTAATATAAATAATTTAGTAAATAAAATAAAACAAAACCAAAAAATTTAGTACATTGCATATTTTTTTATTGTACATAAATCGTTTTTTAAAGTGTGTTTTATATGAAGGTTTATTTATCATATAAGTAAATATGTATGTGGTATGTGTGTGTATATGTATTTATTAGTATGCATGTAAATATGTGTTAAATGTAAATCGTATAAGTATCATTTAATTTCGTAACTAATGCTATTTTTATTTAGTTATTATTCATTCAACTTTCGCTCCATTTCGTCTCCTCGCGGGAGCTCACAAACAGTAAAAGTGATGTAACGCCTTTCGTATGTATATGTATATATGTATAAGTATGCGTATTTTCTTATAGCATACGTCAATACAAGTGCGATTTGCAAAACAGAAAGAAAACGTCTGCTAACTTCAACAGAATTATTACATAATTATTGTGCGATAAATGATTTAATTGTATTTATGTAGCACGAATCGATTGGACAGTGGTGCGTTTTAGGCCGCCAACGTGCTTGGAGTATATCTAATTGCCGCGTATAGTTTATTTTGCTTTCTATAATTGCCATTTAGAAAATTTTAGAATTTGTTTAGCTTGCATATGTATGTGTTTCGCTTGTAAGCTTTTCTGATATGAACCAAATTATTTCGCATAGCACGCACATACACGATTGCGAGAGTGCATACGATTTATATGTGTCATGTATTGATTTGCATAGTTGATATGATGCGGTATAATATATGAATGCGTTTTTTTTTAATTTCTATTATTTTGCATTTTACAATTTTATCAAAATTTGCCAAGCAAAGGCATACTTTTTATGATCATTAGCTTTTTCTTCGTTTGCATGTTAAATTTATAAAAAAAAACTAAATGATGTAAGCCATGGAATCCATAGACACAATGTAATTATTTCTTGCTCGTATGCATTTTTTATTCTACTACAAGTCGTACGCGATTTACAAACAGACATGCAAATATATATGCGTGCGCATACACTTAGCTGTGTATGTAGTTCATGAATGTTCGCCTTTCACAAGAAAATGCACAAAACCGTTCTCTTCGCATAACTTCTTTACATCTACGCTTGTTTGTTGTTCTGTCTCTAAATTAATTTCAGTTTAATACGGAATTGCCCCATTTGTTTGAAGCAGATTTCTTTCGTTACTACAGCTACATCACTTTTTTTCTGCCGTCATTTAATGCTTATGATTAAAATCAATAATTAATTTATTCACTTTATTCGAGTGTACAAAATCGTTCCCAAAAGCCGCTCTTTTCTTCTTTCGTTTCAAATTTTTAATATACATAAATATATGCATGCATATGTATGTGTGAACGTTTTTTCTTACAATTTGTTGTTCGTTTTTTTTTTAATAAAATTTCTTCCATTTTTAATACTAAGTTGCTACATATTTTTATATGTAGGTATGTTCAATTTCAATTGTCTTTTGTTTTTGCTGCAGTGGTGCAATTTGTTTTTGTTTTCATTTTCGAAACTCAACACCATTTCAATTTCTTTGTCTTCTCACTTATTTTTGCTAAATGCTATAATGCTTTTCAGTTGCAAACGATTAACGTACGTAGAACTTAAACCAAAATAAAATTCATTATTTACTACAAATTTATTACAATTGGGTGCCTTACATATACATAGGTATGCTTGTATGTATAAACATGTGCAAACCTTTTTTAGTTTGCTTTTGCATCTTTTACTTCTTGCTTAGAAAAGTTACACCTCACTTTTCAAGTGGTTCGCTCTAATTGCACAGCTACATTGCATTGTATTGGTACAAAAGGTCGTCATGTAGGTAAGTGTGAGCCACTAATATATTTATGGTATTCCACGTATACCATCCAAAGTTGATCTTAAAATTAAACTGCCTTCAACCCAGAAGTTCGGGCGATCAATCATATTCTGCCACAAGGAGAGCTCTTTGCCTGTTGCATCCATCCATTCCACGGGCCGACCATAGCTTTTACCTAATGAATAAGAATGTATGTAGTAAATTTATTGCAATTAGGAAAAAAATCATAATCAATTTTATTAGAATATGAATAAAAAAATACATCAAGGTATAGGAACAAAAGCAGTTTAAGTTGACAGGATTTAAATCTCGAGCACAAAGTATTTAGTTTAATTTACTCTTTTCCATACGTTGATGTTAAGCTAAGTAAAAATTAGTAGCGGATTTCCAATATAAAATATCTTCAACCGTTTTAATTTTGTTCCTATTTTCAATTCTTAGTGCCAGTGTCTCATCGTACTCAATCCCCCATTCGTTCGCCCAGTTAGTCTAACTTATTTCGATTTGTCATTTTTAAAAATCGAACGAACGGCGCAAAAAATGTCTACGAGTATTATACTGTAAGGTCTCGTTTTATGCGGGGGATACGTTCTATAGAATGTCATACAGTTGTAAATTTTTTAATCATTATCGCTATCTGATATTGCGGTGCAATTGCGAAACGGTTCCAAACACTTTGCGCTAAAGGCGATAGATTTTCACGAACTTTATTCTCGTGCTGTGTAGCTCTTTCTTTTCTGACAATGTAATCGATAAGTAAACTTTGCAAAAATTCTCCAAGAAATTTTCGTATAAAATACAAACCGCACAACTTTAAAATCGCATAAAAATATTCTGCATAAAATAAGAACTTACAGTACTTGTATATACCCTATGACCAGAAAGTACCGGGAATGTTTAAATAAAGCATTCCCGGTACTTTTTGATCATAGAGTAAATGAACATAGATACAGACCGATAACGAAATGGATATTTCTCTTGCATATTGGTTACACGGTGCAACACTGAAAATACACCTGACAAATTACACACTGTAGGTTGTTTATATGGTCGAATAATGCATAAAAATATTTTTGTTATTTTTGTTGTACCCTCCAATTTTTATTTATTTATAAAAAACCGTTTTTTCAGACTTTGCGCGGTAATCTACGGATATCTCGGTCATTTTTTCACCGATTTTCAATATTTTATATGTTTTGAAAATGATATTGTCAGACCTTTCAAATGATGTACAACAAGTAATTATTCAAACTAGTTAGTTCTGATTTTTATTTGATTAAACCTGGAGAAAGTGTTTTTTTATCATTTTTTTAACTTTAACAATTTTTTATTGCATAATTTTACAACAAAATTAAAGATGTTTGATAATATTCTTTGAGTGCATTTATTAACGAAGAAATTAATGTATTACTTTCAATAATTGGACAAAACTTGCGTAAACTACGCTAGTTTTCCGTAAATAGAAAAACATGCCTTGAATATCTATCCATTTGTGGAACCATAGTTTTTGTCTTTAATGATTATTTACTTGGAAAAAACCACTGCATTCTTTATGTATTGACAATAAGTGTTTGACAATGACAATTTATCATAAATTACAAATGAAAGGTTTACGTGTTTCTATATAATTTTGCGACATAATTTTCGCGCGATTTCTGAGGCGCAGAGACCCTCCACGCAGTAATTTTACCTCTCTCTAATTCGGTAAGTTTTGAACCGCGTGGCATATTGATGTTTATTTACTTAAAAAACGATTTAAATTAATTAAGAAGAATAACGGTATTATTCCATATATTCATTTATTTTTACAGAGTACCTACATATTTTTGGAGTAGAGATTAAATATTCATGTTATGTGTCCTATAGTTATGAAACGCACCATAGTCTGAAACAGCTATTAGACCAGTCTTTGGTTGGTAGTGCCTTTTTATCTCCTTCTTCCAAAATCGCGTTTTTCTCAAGTGTGCTTTTTTGTTAAAATTGTTTATAAGTTAGTAAAAGATGTGTGACAAACGCAATAATTTCTGCTACGTTTGCGGTTTATTTGTTGATAAACAACATCGCCGTGAATTAAAAACAAATACTATCGTGGTTGAAGCATACAATCTTCACTTTGAGCGCAATTATAGTGAAAGTCGCTGGTATGAACCAGAATATATATGTTCCACGTGCTCCATATCACTAAAAAAGTGGAAATCTAGTCAGTGTTTTCAAGATCGTTTGCCATTTTCGAGCCCAATGGTTTGGCATCATCAAGTCATTCACAGACCAGAAGACTGCTACTTTTGCCAAACCAACCTCCAAGGTCAGCGCTTCAAAACACGTAACAGTATAAAGTATCCCGAAGTGCTAACTGCTACGAAACCATCTTTAAGAGAAAATGAAAACAAGCTAACTGAAGTAAAAAAAGTAGATGATTCAAGAAGCGGTGATAACAGTTCATCTAATAGTTCACATAGTGATAAACCTTTTATCACAGCTGCGTTAGAATCAAAAAAACGGCATTTTGTTTCGAATTCAGATATGAACGATTTAGTACGTGATATAGAACTCTCGTACAGACATGCTGAGGTTTTGGCATCACGATTAAAACAATGGAATCTTGTAGAAAATGATTTCAAAATAACATTAACAAGGAACAACTCTGAGCGACTATTTTCAATAACAATTTTGAAATTGATGGCGATGACCAAAACCTTGCTTATTGTAAAGATGTTGAAAAATTGTTTCAATGCTTTAACACGGAACATCAATCGAAAAATTGGCGATTATTCATCGATGGATCGTGCAAAAGTGAGTATTTCATCGATTTTACGAAAGAATGCAGTGATTTTTCCAAGTAAATAATCATTAAAGACAAAAACTATGGTTCCACAAATAGATAGATATTCAAGGCATGTTTTTCTATTTACGGAAAACTAGCGTAGTTTACGCAAGTTTTGTCCAATTATTGAAAGTAATACATTAATTTCTTCGTTAATAAATGCACTCAAAGAATATTATCAAACATCTTTAATTTTGTTGTAAAATTATGCAATAAAAAATTGTTAAAGTTAAAAAAATGATAAAAAAACACTTTCTCCAGGTTTAATCAAATAAAAATCAGAACTAACTAGTTTGAATAATTACTTGTTGTACATCATTTGAAAGGTCTGACAATATCATTTTCAAAACATATAAAATATTGAAAATCGGTGAAAAAATGACCGAGATATCCGTAGATTACCGCGCAAAGTCTGAAAAAACGGTTTTTTATAAATAAATAAAAATTGGAGGGTACAACAAAAATAACAAAAATATTTTTATGCATTATTCGACCATATAAACAACCTACAGTGTGTAATATGTCAGGTGTATTTCGTTTTTTTTTTTTTGTCGCACTGTGTTATCAGGCAGCGCAAAAATTAAACGTTGAAAAATCGGCAAAATAAAAAATATTTCTCATCTAATAATTGTTATGAGGTAACGTTTCAGCGATAAAGCTTATAATTATTATGTCCCTGGTAAAGGGTCTTTCAAAAATGACGCCTAAATGTCAGAAGTGAATAATTCCTAGACGTTATCTTTTTTATGTAATCCTTGACATTTATTAGTAGACAGATTTACACGATAGAAGAATGCGTTAAAATTATTGAAACTTATTATGATCGATCTTTAAGACTTTAAGAACAACATATCGCAAAATTCGTGATAGTTTTGATGGAAATAATCGTCCGAATGAGTCGACAATTTAAAGCAAAAAAATTTCAAGAAAGTGGTTCTGTCGAGAATAGAATAAGGACTTTCACACCAAAAAGTGAACGTTATGTTGAGAACATTGCTGCTGCAGCGCAAAGTGTTGCTGGAAAGCCTTCAACATTCTCAAAAAATAGGCATTCACGAATCATGGCCATTTAACTGATGTAATTTTTCACATATAATTGGTAAGATCCGTATTTTGAATAAATGTTATGAAAAAACTTTTTCGTTAAATTTTCACAAAGCTTTTAGTTTGTAAGTCTGAGATAACTAATATTTTTGGTCCATGGTTTATACTCGTAGTAATGTACAAGAATGACACCTGTTTAAGTGATGGCAGAAAAAAGGAGAGTAGCAGAGAAAGAGGAAGGCCTCCACAGGTGGAGAAGGACTTGGCTTCACTTGATGTGTCCAACGCTGGTTAGCACGAGAATGAAAATATTGAACAACCGTTTGTTTATTATAAAATATTATTATTTTTGTTTATAATTCTAATAAAAGTAAAGTACTATATATAGCGTTTTCCAAACAGATGTGTTATTTTGTTATTCAAAGAAAATGATATTTTTTATTCTAATATAAATCATCGGATGTTTATTTCATTATAAAGAGGAAGGTATGCCGTTAATAGTGGAAAATAACACCAGGCAAATGACCACCACGACAGCGCTTACAAGACAATATCCTTTTTATGAAATTTTCCATAACCGAATTGCAAAGTGGTTGCCCTATGTCCTCAATAGCCTCACGAATTCCATTTTTGAGGTCTTGAATCGACCCTGGGCTGTTGGCGTAGACCTTCTCTTTCACGTCGTCCCAAAGAAAAAAGTCACAAGGTGTTAATCAAAAGATCTCGGTGGCCAATTGTGATCACCTCTTCGAGAGATAACAAGGTACGGAAACTTTTCCCGTAAAAGATCAACGGTTTTGTTGCTTGTGTGGCACATAGCGCCGTCTTGTTGGAAATAAACGTTGTCCAGATCAATACCACCCAATTTCGGCTATAAAAAATCGTAAATCATCTCTCGATAGCGCAATCCATTCACTAATAACACCTGTTATTGGAAAACCCTTATACGGAGTTTAAATCCATTGCACTAATCTGCCATATTAGAAATTAGTTAAAAGTGGTAATTCAGAATAACTAAAGGGTGATTTTTTAAGACCTATAGGCTATAGGAAAGTTTTTCAAAAAAACACACGTAAAATTCAGAAAAATGCATGAAATTTTTATTTAAATCGATAGTACAGCCATATAATTTAATGTTTGAAGATTATTTCATGCAAATGTTGACCGCGACTGCGCTTCAAAGGGCCCATCCGCTTAGTCCAATTTAGGCATACTCTTTCCAATGTTTCGGCCGGTATCTCACATATAAAAGCTTTAATGTTGTCTTCCAATGCGTTAATTGAAGCAGGCTTGTCTGAATAGACATTCGCTTTAACATAGCCTCACAAAAAATAATCTAAAGGCGTTGTATCGCACGATCTGGGCGGCCAATTGACAGGTCCCGAACGTGAAATGAAATGTTCACCGAACTCGCTTCTCAAGAAGTCCATTGTTACGCGTGCTGTGTGGCATGTGGCACCGTCTTGCTGAAACCACATGTCATGCAAGTGAAGCCCTTGCGTTTTGGGCAAAAAAAAGTTGGATATCATTTCACGGTAGCGCTCACCATTCACAGTTACGTTACGATTCGCAGCATCTTTGAAGAAGTACGGTCCAATGATACCTCCAGCCCATAAACCGCACCAAACTGGGACCTTTTCTGGATACATTGGTACCTCTTGCAATTCTTCTGGCTGATCTTCACTCCAAAATCGACAATTCTGCTTATTTACGTACCCATTTTGGCATTGATCCAAAAATGAGATTCGTCGCTGAATACAATTTTTCGATAAAAAAGTGGATCTTCGGTCAACTTAAATTTTCTTAACAGAACACGCATTTTTCTAATAAAATTCAATGATTTGCAAGCGTTGTTCATTTGTAGATGTTTGACAGAGAAACAAAACACGGAAGGTACGTCCGTTGTTTAAACCAACTGTTTAAAAAAATAATAGCTAAAAAATCAGCCTATATTTTCAGCAGGAGGGGTGTTTTGAAGTCATTCAATTGATAAACTTAATTGTATAGGGTAAATAACTTGTCGTTTGGGAAACTATACTTTCTCAGAAAATGAATAACAAATGAAACTCCTAGTAATGAAATAGAAGTTCCATTAGTTGAAATAATATTTGATGTTGTATATGCATCTGGGTAATTTGAATATCGTCGAGGTATTTCTGCTAATTCTAAAAAGTGTTGCGGGAAAAATGTTAAATTTACTCCAATAAATATGGCAATGACTTGACTTTTTAATCACGCAGGATTTACGTTTAATCCTGGAAGTAAATCCAGCTATAATTGCGAATACTACTCCTATTTATAATACCTACATAGTGGAAGTGAGCTAAAACATAGTAAGTATCATGTAAAATAATATCTACAGATGAAGTATTACTCCAGTTAATCCGCCTTAAGCATTTATGGCGCCAATTAAGAAAAAGAAGAAAAACGAGGTAGAAAAAGTTGTCAGGTTAAATCCCGTTTGTTAGCAATTTTATTACAAATTTTGTGTGATTTACTAAAATTTTAAGAAAAATCTATACTCGTATATAATATTATATATGTGTATACTGTCAGCGGCAAAAGAGAGTGTACGCCATATATTGGCAAGTCTCCAATATTTATTTATTTATTTTTGTTGTCAATTAATTTTTTCTTATAAAATATATTTCATAATACAGATATTTTGTTTTGCTTTCGTTCTTGAACATTTTTAAGTTAAAAAAAGAAGGAGAACAGCATCTTTGAAATGTTTTCTGATTTTAATGAAATAGATATTTCACACAGTAAAAGGGTGTATATATATATATATTTTAGAATTTAAGCTCTCTTTAGAAGATGGAAGTGGTTGTATTACAGTGTACAGGGGGTGAGGGGGTGGGGTTTCCTTGATGTTAAATCCGCTTCTAATATCATGAAAACAAGTTGCCCCATGACGCTGTGTGTCTGAGTTGTATCATACTATATGTAGGGTTGAATAGTCTATGAGGCAGTGTATGCACCTACTTAGGGGCCCCGCGCACCGAAACAAAAAAAAAAATTCAAAAATTTGTCATCCAGTGAAAATTTAATTTGAAAATTTACCTCGAAATGGTATTGTTATTGCTCTGTAAAAATCATATTCTAGGGATCAAAATAAGAAACTTTGCCGAAGGAACCATACCTCTAAAACTAATTCTGATGTCCCCCAATTTGGGTCGAACTTTTTAGTTTCTTTTCTCATGTAAAGGCCAAAAATGGTGATATTTTGAAATTATTGTTTGGGGAACCCCCCAGGGGAGTTCCAGGGGGTATGCCACTGGCATGGGTGGATCGGCTGTCTAAAGTTAGTGGGAGTCGGTCATACATTTGGACTCGATTGGACCACTCTAAATGGGTCAAAGTGGGATTTTTCGTTCGACCCAAATTGGGGGACATCAGAATTCATTTTAGAGGTATGGTTCCTTCGGAAAAGTTTCTTACTTTGATCCCTAGAATATGGTTTTCACAGAGCAATGAGCGATTTTTAAATCGACCCGCCCTAATATATATATATATATATATTTACTTTTTTATGCTTAATCATTACACTGTAGAAAAGGGTAAATGGGTCCCGAGAAATCCATGACTTAAATCATACTTAATGATTCCTTCAATAGGATGACGTATAATATAGTTCAAGTTACAGAATTGGATCGGATCGGTTAACGAAGGTAAAACGAAGTATCGCTTGCCATTGAATAAAAATATATCACATTTGTGTATTGTCATCTACGACACGTAAGGCTATTTTTCGTTTACTTGGAAACCAACTTTACAAGCAACAATAAATGTAATTGATATCGACATTAGCCACTAAGTCCTACTTTGGATTGATTCCACAAGTTAGAACTGAAATTTCCTTCGATCGAACGAATACAACAGTTTATGAGCTGGCTGACAGCTCTTGTTGCCAGTGCCATTTAATACTTATGTATAGTTACATTACCAGTATTAAATAAATAATACATTGCTAGTAACGCAAAAGTGAGTTTGAGATGCCTCTTAGTGTGTTCGAAAGTTAGGCTCTGTCGGGTTATATAACAAATAATGCTGCAAAAGAGTACATAACAATGAACTTTACAAAATATTCGACACTGTTTGAGGAATAATGATTCATAGGCTTCGTCCGCTAACTGGTGCTACGCTACGACTGCGATAGTACCATAATAAGTGCGGTGCCTGTTGGTTGCTGCAGTAGGCCTATATCTACATACATACCATATTATTATATTATATAAAATATTATTAAAACTTTCCGTCAACTACCACAAAATGGAAATAATATTCGCCTTCATAAAATTTTGCCAAAAAGCCGCCGAAAAAATCAATTAGGAGCATGAAAGCAATGAAAGTGATTTCTTCATTTTCTTTTTTGCTAAAATTTTTAAAATAGTTTTTTCTCACCTGTACCCAGTGAAAAACGCACGCCACCGAGGAACTCATTACTCGCCAAGCGATCGTGATCCCACACTGTCAATTCCAATGCTCGTTCGGACAAATCGTCCAGCGATACGTCTTCATAGATGAAAGTATAATTCCAAGTGGGATGCAATGAACGTTTCACCACTGGAGTTTTTTGTTTCGAGCTACGCGTGCGATCTGGGAGCAAGTAACTGTAAATAAACGAAAACGATATGTTTTAATAAAATTTTAAGATAAATATTTATTTTGTTCACAAAGTGATAAGTTAATAAAAAATAGGTACAAAATTTTGTTTTTGAATAACTTTTATACTAAAAAAATAAATTATTCTAAGTGATAGAAATCTTTCTTTTGAGCTTTGATTGTTTGTTTGTATACTGCAAAAATTATAAATCTACCGATAGATTATTTATTTTGAGCAACCGTGTATTATTGATTGCTAAGAAAAAACAAGAAAAAAAAAACCTGATCGCAACATACGAATTGGAGTAATAGCCCTATTGGTATGAATATTTTTGTTTTTGTTTAACGGATTCACGCTTCATGGCGATTTTAAGCCGCTTGAAACTTGCAGTTATTTTATTAAAATTTCATGAGCCATGGAAATGCGTATCCGAAAATTTTCTAAACATTCATATTACATGAAATAATATAATATGATAATTTTGATTTATATGGGTTTGCGTAAAGAATTAACATTATTTTTTAAAACAAATAATCAAAAAATTCTATATAGATTCTATAAAATGAAAAAAAAGAAATGCATGCACTTAGTTATGCTCGCTACTGTATTTAATACTTCAGATATACGGGTCGCGCGGCTTCGTATCCCGTTTCATCGTACGTAGGTGCACCACGGAATAAACTAGTAAGATAACTAGGCAGGTTTGACCTAGAAGGAATGAGCACAGAACTAGGCGCCTCATTGATCAAACAACTGCTATCGAAACTGCAGAAAGGAGGAGCAGGTGGAGAGCATTGAACACTACTTCTGCCACTGTCCCACTCTTGCCAGAACACAATATCGTAACTTAACTTAACGTAACTTAACTCTTACTTCTTGCCAAGCCTCAGACTTAGAATCTACAGCCATCTACATTATTTTATCGGGTATCAGAGAGTCGAAGTGGTTTCACCAGAATGAGAGTTAGCAGAAAACTTGACTCCAATGGGCCTCCAAGCATTAGTGAGTCCCCAAAACATCCCTATGGAGTTTGGCAACCATCGCAACCTAACCTAACCTCACTTTTATCCTAAGATTATCCAAAAAAGCCTAGACATAAAAGTAGAAACGGTATAAGACAGATATTATTCCCACTCTTTACTATGAGCAGCGGTCAGTACTATCTCATTGTTGTTTTTTGTTTGTGTTCTACAATGTAATTTGATTTTTTTAACTTAGACCATCTTGCATTTTAATCATCAAGACAATTTGATTGAATCACTGTTCACCTACCTTTTGCAGAATGCATCACAGGTGCCATTCACTTTGATCGGACTTAAATGCTTCGCTTCCTTGACGAGCACATGCAGTTGTCCGCCCTTCGTCGTTCGATCGGAACGTGACGCCACTGATTTGATGCTACCGAATTTCCGTAGATTTGAACTGCCACTACTGGTGGACGCACTACGCATAAAGCCCGGACGCACATTCTCAGGTGGTATATACTTCAGACCCACGACAATGTCACCGCGATAGGTGGCCACCTCATCGAACGGTTCACTCTGCAACGAGGTTCGTTAAATATTGCCTACATAGGATTTATATATTTTTGGAAGTTATTTCTACTTACCCTCTCCTGCAGCAAATACCACTGGGATTGTGGATTGTCGAACACTTTTCCTTGCAAATTTACGCTAACTTCGCCTAGGAAGTCATTACGTCCAAACATATCCGAATGCCAAACGGTGAGCCACAGTGTGCGCGACTCTAAGCTGGAAATAGGCATGTGGAAACGTAATATTTCATCGAAGATCGGATTGAGTGTGTGTTTCTTGACTTTGGTTTTACGTTTGCCAGCTTTGGATTTATCGGGCAACAGGTAGACCTATGAGGACGGAGAAGCGCGTATACATATTTTGAGTTTTCGGTATTCGTTTTTTTTTCAACCTCTGGTTCTTACCTTGACGTAAGGATCGCTGCGATTACGCTTCGCATCGACCGCAGCGAGATCTTTACAGCGTACCACATGAATTTCCAATGCCCCCAATTTGTAATTATACTGTATACCAAATTCGACTTGACCCTTCACCACCACTGTACCATAGCGTCCCTCGCCGGCACCAGAGTAAACGCTGGCCATAGAATCCGAACGGAGCTACGGAAGATAAAAAATAATAGAGAGTTTATTTAAAAAAGCGCATCAGGAATTTATTACATAAAAGTCTTTACTCTTGTCCGCGCGCAAAACAAATTTTTTAAACAAAAAGTTCGGAGTTCTTTTCCACGTGTCAAAACATAACTAGAATTGTAATACATAAACGTACAACAACAATTGGCGTTCTATGCAGTTACATACATATTACTCAAGGATGATAGATTACAAGGTTTGGCCGCCCGAAGCAAAATTGGTTAAGTAGCTTCGGCTGGCACGTCACTGGGCTGATGCGGCAGCAGAATTCTGCCCGTTCATATCGCACACTCGGGCAATTGGTCATTGTTCAAATGACAACAAAGTAAGATTGTGTTGATTTTTTTTTCATATATCACTAGCGCAATCTTAGTTTTTTCATAAACAAACCGCTGACATGACTCCGGTGATGTGAGCCAATCAGCTGATTCCTTCAAATTCGCTGAGAGCCTTGTGCATTCTTTTCACTATGCATTATGCATTGTTCTTTGTTTCTTATTTTTGATTTCATGCATACCTATATACATTAGTCTACTCATAGCATGCAAGTGTGCAGCTGCATCTGTAGTTTATGATTTCGTACTTATTTCCTCGTTCGTCACAGCCATATATCAGCAATTGTGAGCGTTTGCTGTTTTTAGTAACAAGTGATGTTTTGTTTTTAGTTCTTTATGCCTTGCATTCTCAAATATTTACTAATCGACTCTTAGTAAGCAATCAGTGTACTGATAACTTCAAAGGCACGCAAAACAAAAAAAAAAAAAAAAAAAAAACTCAATGATTTAAAATGGTCTGCTAATCTTAAAAGAATTTGTAAAAAAAAAAACAGATAATGCACCGTTTAGTTTAGAAGTCACAAAACGGTCTGTTTATTAGTTTATTTAATTGGAAAAGCATTGTTCTAGTTATACTGGGCATTTTCATTGGCAGTGACTGTGCAATTTTCTTTGTTATTGAAGAAGCATAGATGGTATTATTTATGCCTACGGCTTAGGAACGGCGCTGGGCATTTTTCCGGGTTATGCCAAGAAACATTTTAAGTCATATATTGCCAACATCTGTGAAACAATGGACTGTCATTTTGTTGGTTTAACAGGCAATTGATATTTTTGTGATGCTCACATTTGCAGCATTTTTGATAATTTTGACTGTGCATTTCCCTTCTTTGCCAAGGCTCCACCCAGAATCTCGACGTCCTTCTTTCCTCTTCATCGTAAAATCAAACAATGTTTTCAAAAAATTAAGAATCCGAGCACAACGCATTGGCTTACTTGACGGCATTTTCAAAATGACGATAACATAACATGGAAATGTCCACATTTAAAATATTGTTTTAGTAGCCAGTTTGCTAATTGTATACATCCCCTATAAATAATAATAATAGTAATAAAATATTGTCATCGCATTCACCCAAATTTGACGGTTGTTAATAAATGAACAATTGAGTGCCGAGATATTGAGTTGGGAAATTTGAAATACTACTGAATAAATGGGTAGCATTACTTTCGGAAACTAACGTCGATAATATGAGAATTAATTTTTATTGGAAAATGTTTTCAAAAATACGCTATGCTCGAACATTGGTAATAGTATTTTCTTTTCAAAATATGAAACTAGGCAATGCTTAGTGATCGATTTCACGAGTTCTGAAATAAGTTCATAGGTTTATATTTGGAAATCGCTGGGAATCTAGAATGTTTAAGTGTCAACTCTAATCAGTACAATGGGCAAAACTAGTGATAAATTAATAATTTAACAGTGTGGAATCTACAAGTCTTTTATAGTATCTACACATATATGCACCGATAGCAGTAGAACAAGTTTGCGAGAATAAAAAAATTTAATTAGCTAAACATTCTCAAATAGTTAATTAGGCATTTTTTATTTTTGTAGGACAACTCAATATTTTACTTTTTATTTGAATAATTTAAATTTTAATTTAGCTTCATCGTTGCTTGTGAAAGAGTAAATTGAATAGGGTTTTCAAACTTCTAGTACACCCCGTGAAATTATAATAAAGACAGCACATTTTAAAAATTTTTGACTATTTACTTATTTATTTCTTAATTTCAATTACTTTTCTATATAAGTACAAATATAATTCATTCTACAACGAATACACCACTTTTTTAAAGGGAGAAAATGCGAATCATCTTGAGGAAGAAAATTATAAAAACTCAACAAAAATTTTGAGCGACTTCAAACTTGCAAAAAAAAAACGTTATAAAACTTCTTACCCATATTAAAAAAAAAAATGTTTAACGATTTTGAGATTCTTATGAAATTTTTTCGAATTTTTATAAATCTTGTACAAAATATGAAACTTGGATTATTATGGTTTTCGTTATAGAATGCCTTCTGCCAGAAAAATGTGACACACATATGGCGCTCCAAGCAGTAAGAAAGCGTTGTTGCTAAGCAACAACAGGGGGCATTCCCACTACAGTACAATCGTGGTAGTCCGACATTTCTTAATCCGACACGTTCGGTAATCCGACAACCTCATAACGTCTATGGATGTAATTGGCATTATTTTATTTTGATCAGTCGTAGCAGAGCAGCAGAGGGGGATTGTGTTTTGTTTCCCGGTTACAACGTATTTGTCATTAAATTTGAATGACGCCAGTTCTCTCGCGATTTCTGACGGTGTTGATGTGATTTTTTGTGTCTTTTCGTGTCATTAAATGGAACCTTCGGTAATCTGGAATATTTGATAATCCGACAACGAGTCGGTCCCGTATGTGTCGGACTATCACGATTGGACTGTACTTAGAACTGAGAGCGGCGGGCTAATCACCTACCCTGTCAGAAATCAAGTAGATCAACGAAACCAACGCCAGACTGAGTCTTGTCGACGCCCTATGCTTCTAAGAGGAATGAACAAGAAAAAAAAATATTTTTGTAAAAAATTATTGAAATTAAAAATTAGATAATTTAATTATCAAAGTTTGTCATTTATACTAATTTTGTAGAGTGAATAGTAAATGAGAGTTTTTAAATTTTTTCCGTCACATCTGCTGCACTGCTTTTCATAAAAGTCTACACAAGTTTAAGTAAATATATCCCACGCAGGATATATAATATTATACATATGTATATATGAGTATTTAATTTCGAGGTTGTAAAAGACTTCGTGTATTTAGGAACCAGCATTAACACCGATAACAATGTCAGCCTTGAAATCCAACGTAGAATCTCTCTTGCCAACAAGTGCTACTTTGGACTAAATAGGCAACTGAGTAGTAAAGTCCTCTCTCGACGAACAAAACTAACTCTCTACAAGACTCTCATTATGCCCGTCCTAACGTATGGCGCAGAAGCTTGGACGATGACAACATCCGATGAAGCGACGCTTGGAGTGTTCGAGAGAAAGATTCTGCGTAAGATTTTTGGACCTTTGCACGTTGGCAACGGCGAATATCGCAGACGATGGAACGATGAGCTGTATGAGCTTTACGACGACATAGACATAGCGCAGCGAATAAAGATCCAGCGGCTACGTTGGCTGGGTCATGTCGTCCGAATGGATACAAACGCTCCGGCTTTGAAAGTATTCGATGCGGTACCAGCTGGTGGTAGCAGAGGAAGAGGAAGGCCTCCTCTGCGTTGGAAAGATCAGGTGGAGAAGGACTTGGCTTCACTTGGTGTGTCCAACTGGCGCCGGTTAGCACGAGAAAGAAACGACTGGCGCGCTTTGTTAAACTCGACCAAAATCGCGTAAGTGGTTATAGCGCCAATTAAGAAGAAGATATACGAGTAATTGGCGCGTACTCCCTTTTTGGGTGTTTAGCCGAGCGTGTGCGTAGTGTGCGTCTTGATGGTGTTCCACAAATGGAGGGACCTACAGTTTCAAGCCGACTCCGAACGGCAGATATTTTTTATGAGGAGCTTTTTCATGGCAGAAGTACAATCAGAGGTTTGCCATTGCCTGCCGAGGGGCGACCGCTATTTTTTTAATTTTGGTGTTTCATCGAGGTTCGAACCAACATTCTCTCTGTGAATTCCGAATGGTAATCACGTATCAACCCATTCGGCTACGGCGGACGCAGGATATATTATGTACTTTCAAATTTTTTTCATTCAAATTGCAATATGAGACTTTTGTTAAAATTATAAATTTTCAGATAGGTTGACTAGTTTTGTGGTACTTTGTATAAAAACGGGTTCGAGATGTATGTAATGAGTTTAGAATAATGTTGAATAAGCCACTAGTAGATTACCAGATAGATATTTATTACCCCTTCGTGTGAGTTACTTTTGTGGAACATTTTGACCCTTTGCGATCGGAAAATTTCTCTGACGGGAGTACCAGGTAGTCGGTGGAAATTTAGTTTTTCGGAGTTATATCTCCCTTAGTGATTTAAAGCAAATACATGGATATTAGAAAATACTGAATTCGTTGAAATTGATTTATTGAGTTTAATTTTAAAATAAAATTACTGTTTTCAACTCCATTTATCTCTAAAATCTTTCCTTTCCTCTTAATGACATCTTGCCGCCAGACTGGTTAATCTGGATAACATTATATCATGAAAATGCTTCTAATAGATTTTATCAAAGAGTTCCAGACATGAAAAACATGTGAGTAGTAAGGATTATAAAAACGCCTACTTCTTGTAAATAATAGTTCAAATTCATAAAAATCATCAATAAAATTTGAATCAAGCCCTGACAGTAAAAAATGGTGGCTTGATAAAGTGTTGAATTTACAATTTTTCCCTAAGTGTTTCCGACTTCACATAATAAAAAAAATATAGCAACTATTCAGTAAATTATATTAAAAACTAGTTCGTCTTTTTAGTTGTTCAAAAAGGTGTATTATTTAGTTAAAGTATTTGGGCCATTTCCCGGTAACCCTGTATTTTAATTTAAATAAAATAAACCCGCAGACGAGCACGACAACTTAAATTTTTAAAGTGAAATGTAAGTAAATTCTAGTTTATATAAATAAATAATGATACTAATAATAATAAATATAATGGTGATTATAGTAAATCTCTACTTACACCCAACGAACTAAGACTATCGCGATTCTGGTGCATCGCCACCAAACGATCGATATCCTCATCCGATTGCGCTGGCCATGTTTCGCTAGTGCCGCTGCTACGTGACTTTATCGGGCTCGAAGCAGGATCATTGCGTTTACCAATAACTGGCGATTGGCTCGATTCCTCAGCAGCGGCTTTGGCTTCCTCTGAAAGTAAATGAAGAAAAAAAAATACGGAAAAACCATGTTAATAAACAAATAATTAGTTGTAAATGCCTATCTATGCAATTATTTATGGTTTAGTAAAAAAAGTTGTATTTAATTGCACTACTGAGGCATACATATGTATATACATAGGTAAGTAGAAAGCATGGAAAAATACGCGACCAACGCAAATGCATGCGTCTGCACAGGTACATCTGTATGTGTATTACCAAATGGCTATTGCAAAATATGTAAACGCGCTTGGCCAGAGTGCACTCGAACTCCCAATCGGCCATACTTGCACTCCTATGGCAATGATTATGCAAGAGCAACAAAATATTTAATTTAAAAAACAAAAAAACGTGTCAACAGCCGGTTTTCGTTTATATTCAAGTTGCAAGCGCCCGTTGTTGTTGCTATTAGTTGGCTTTATAAATACTTTTCGTTTCGTGCTGTTGGCTTGCACAAACTTGACTTATATTTTTGTTTTAAAAAATCCAATACAATAACAATAAAAATACCATTCGAGACCTAACCAAACGTTAAGAAGTTACTAAATGGAAGTGAATGCGACGTGAGACATGCTTTCAGATGGCTCGATTAGCGCCGACCAGTACGCATTAGCAATTTTTATTCCAAAAGGAAGAATAGTATAAAATCAGCGCACATACGAATTGAGAGCAACTTAACATTGAAGTACTTTTTGCTAAAAATAAAGCTTTAATGAGCATACATATATACATATATATGTATATATAGACAAACATATTTTAAAGTTATTTTTCTCAATGTAAATATGCTTTTCGAGCGCTACTACTTTCGCCCGTTTTTCAGAAAATTTTTCAATTCTTTTTCCAAGTCTATAGTTTAACAAAACCTGACAGACTAAGTACAATTGGGTGCAAGCTATGCCTGCTTGGCAAGGCGGATGCCTTAACACTTCCCAGTGCTGCTCTTCCAAGTAGTCTGTCATTGATAAACCGGAATGAGTTTTGGCGTTATAATGATGGAAACCAACATCCGTCTCACGTCTATCTTATGTGTTTCACATCCCAACAAAACAAAAGTAATGCTTTGATTTTGGCTATGTTGAGCTAAGCTTGCAATGGTTTGGTATAGCATTTAGGTACTCTTTTCATTCGGAATTCTTGGATATGATTCATTTCCGGTAACAGCTCATTGTAAATAATGGGGGTTTCCCCTTTAGAGTAGCATTTGACAGTACATTTTCGATTTGCTTATTTTTTCGAATATGAAAATTTTCCATTTTCAATGGATGGTGCAAAACATTGACTTACGCTTTTCTGCACACTTTTATAGTGCTTTTGAATAAGGTTTTAACAGTGTTTTATGTAAATAAAACGAAGAATAAATAAAATATCGGACTGGAAATTGAACCGCACGTAGAATATGTCTTAGATTTAAAGATGTATGTACACAATTCGATGTCGCTCATATGACCACCCAGCGAACGTTTTCAACGATCAATTATTTGGATCGCATGTTGGCCGTGAAGTTTGGAGTTTCGCCTTCGGAATTATTCCTGAGCTCTTCAAGCACCGTGTTATAAAAATATTTTTATTCATATTAAATTGTATACCTTTGTTGCTATAATATTAGATACGAGAATGAGCATAAAATTTGTATGGAAAATTTCAAGTATTCTCTAAAAAACTCTTTCTCAAAAATGTATACAGTAACTGGAACACAGAAAAGTAAAGCTATTCTCTATATAAGTGTTTGAGTGTTGCTCTTTTGAAGTAATTTTTTTTGTGTCGGACATTAACTGATTGCTTTTACGGAATATTTAATCAATTAATCGTTTGTAGTCGCAGCTTAATTAAACATCTTAAAAGAAATTGAGTAAATTCCCTACATTTTTCTATGATAGATTAAAATTTATTGATCAAAAAGCAACAGCTGTTAAAGTCTTATAAGTTGTTTCGTCAAAAGTATACGTAGATATATGTACATATAAAAACGTATAAAATTGCTTCGAAATAGCATTACTTAAAAACTATTCCCTAGATTTTAACCATCTTGTACACTTGTGGGCAGGGCCGTGGAGAGAGTATTCGGGCCCCGGGAG
This sequence comes from Anastrepha obliqua, assembly GCF_027943255.1. NCBI lineage: Eukaryota > Metazoa > Arthropoda > Insecta > Diptera > Tephritidae > Anastrepha > Anastrepha obliqua. Next base: position 82,463,216 of record NC_072892.1, read on the forward strand.
AAACTCGAGATGCGGGCCCCTTCAAATTTTTTTTATTTATCAAAATGCGTATTATGTTATAGTGATATAACATTTAAACATTGAAAAACTCATTGATAAAATTTTTGATAGAATTAATTATGAAATATTGATTAAAATGAATTTTAGAAAACTCTTCAGCAGATCTGAAATAAAAAACGCAGCTGAAAAAAGTTAAAATTTTTTATTCATTTTGTGAGCCTTACAAATATTTGAAAATGACTGCCACAATGCTTAGAATTTTGCTTTTCTTGCTTTAGCTGAGGCAAAAGCTCTTATAATATCATCGAAGTCGAGTTTCTTTGCTAACTCAGATTCCAAATACAAAGTTGCCAATTCTGTTACTCGACTCTGAGTTGAACAAGAACGATGGTAGTCTTTGATCCTTCATAAAGCGCTGAACGATCTTTCGGCGCCGGCAACCGATACTGGCAATGTGCAGAATATTTGCAAAGCAATGCAGATGTTCGGGAACAGAGTATCCAAGTTTTTAGCTGTGATGGCATTCAACAAGTCGAACGGAGGCATACAACATTCCGAATTTCCAGTAAAATTCGCATTGTACACACTCTTCAAGTGACATATCTCAATTGAGATTTCTTCCGACACATCAGAAGGGTATTTTTTAGCAAAATTAAGAGCTGCTGTCTGAAGTTCTGCTTTTTCAATTTTAGGAAATAGCCACAGGAAAAATAAAATAAAAGTGCGAAATTGACTGGGGAAATGAATTTAAAAAATTATTTATATAATAACATACCCAGTGAAAAATCAAAAATTTGCTATCTCTACATTTAATTCTTTATCAACGTAAGGACAAATCGCTTTAAAGAATAACTACGTTTCAAAATTGGTCTTCATTTAAAATACAACTATTTAAATTTAATCTAATCATCACTAAAATTATTAATTACCTTATAAATCAGTAGCATAAAATGTTCCATTTTAATAAGAGCTCAATAATATACACTTTTGTATCACCATATTATATTTATTCTTCGTAATCGTGATCATAACATTCGATATGGTGACACCAAAAAAAGTCTGTGACGGAACTCTGGTAGACGTATTATTTACTATGTTTTTTCAAGCAGGAAATTTCTCGGAATTACCCTCGAGTCCGGGCCCCTCTGAAAACTCCGGGCCCGGGGGAAAAAGTACCCGATCCCCCCCTCTCGTCGGGCCTGCTTGTGGGTCATAGTGGTTTGTGTCCAAGAATGAGAGAATACAAGGCGTCGCCTTGTGACGTGACGTCAGTACAGAAAATAAAAAAACAAGAGGAGGAGAAAGAGGAACCCACGACAATCGGCTCTATGTTATCGTAAATACCCGGATTTGTTTCTAGCCAAGGATTGTGGTTTAACAATAACAAGAGAAAGAATAAGCTGAAGTGAGTGGAGAGCCAAGAGTTTAAATAAAATTAATTGTACACACATACATTTGTACGTACATACATTTGCATACAAAGGTTTGTTTATTTTCTATTCTTGACAATTAAATCCGTCTACAATAAAGCAGCGGTTTTCGGAAGGTATAGCCTTCTGCATTCTCTACACCGTAGTTTGTGTGTAACACGCTTGTTAACAGGGTTTTTTTCCGAGGAAACTCTTATAAGTACTGCTATATCAGCATAGCAAATTAGCGTGACTTGTAGCCTCACAACCACATCTATGTACTAAACACCTCTCCACAATCTACCACTCTCGCCGTGGAACTGCCAAAAAGGTATTACCTCACCATAAAAGGTATTACCTCATAGGCTGCTAGTTATTACGTCTACGAAGCTCCGCGCGCCTTAAATTATGATGAATATGTTTTACCTGTACATGCGCGCAGATTCGCTTCTAGCTTACACTCCAGCTAGTAGGTGTTGAAACCGATTTGTATTTAAAATAGGGTAATTAACTAAAAAATAGACATAAGTATTATAAGAAAAATCTATTCTAAAACAAATTTTTTGGTAGTGTTGCGACTTGTATTTTATGGCGAAATAGTTACATATCACAAATATCTCTTGGATGTTAAGGTATACATAGACATCAAATGAAAGGTGTTCAAACCAGAAATTAATTACTAAATTTAGAGGCTAATAAGTGGGTATCAAATAAAATGTGTTCAAAATAATGAAGAAAGCTCTAATTGGAATTATTTATGTATGGCGTTGCCACTTAACTCTTAAGGCAAAAATCATAGGAAGATTGGAATTAGAAAGATTACAAGAGTTTTGTGATTGCGTTGCCTCTTTTTTAATAATAAGTGTAGAATTTCTTGTTATTTAATTCTTTATTAGTAATTATGTAGAAATTTATTGGACGTTTAGAGTTGGTAATTATGTACATATATGTATTATCATTTGGAAGCTGTATCACTTTGACTGCTTCTCCCTAATTATTGAAATTGTGCCTCTCTGTTTCAAAAAATTTAATGTTGCTATTTTTACTTTATTTTGTATTGTATATGTATAAGCGTAGCACCGTGAGATACCTCGTGAGCACCAGGTAGTAATAATGATAAAGCTTTAATGGCATTAGTTCTTTAGCTTGATAAGAGTGATAAAGTATTTGAAAATAACCAGTTGTAAAAAACGCCTCAAATGAAGCTTAGACTCTTAAATGTGTTTTGCTAATGTTTTCTAATTTTTTTTTCTTAGATAAAAAACACACACACACATACATATGTATATATGAATCAAAATTAAATTGTGGGGTTTTCCAATAGCGGCGCATCGAAATAGAATAATATAAAGTGCTAGGTGTTCAAGTATTTTACGTGACTTCATATGATTGCAGAATCCGAGAGCTCTTAATTTTTATTTCCGCTCCTTTGACCCCGCTGAGTTTAACTATGGCCTGGGTTATGTTGACTTTGACAGCATCGGTCAATTGCGGCTTATGGGATAGATCTGCGAGTTCAGCAAGAACAATTCTATAAAATTCACTGCGAGCGGAAAGCTTATATTTAAACCTTTCATAACAAAAAGTAACATGGCCACCACAGTTAATCAGCATTGACGCCTTCCTATAAGAAAACCCTATATTTGCAGGCCAAGTAAATTAATAAATTTATATGAATCTTGTATGCAATTTTATAATACTTCACCGTGCATACATATGTACGTGTGGAAATGTGAATGTTTATGTGTTATATTGAGTAATTATTCAATCCGTGGATACGCAATTACGAGTACTTAATGTGATGGCTGTAAATACATAGCGTTTTCTGTAATGCTACAAAGTTCAAAGCTTGTTCAAAGTTTCTAGATTTATTAAGAGAAACAGGACTTGCGTATTTTTCTATTTTACCCTCTATTTAGATTTGCAAAATATTTATAAAATATGTACATACGAGTATATGTTGTAGTAATGATGCAATGAAATACAACTCATATTATTTCTAGATAAGTTTTCGAGGGTGGTACGATAAAGAGTGATAAGGCTGCGAGAGCTGACAGCCAAGCTTATAATCTTATACAGAATTTCAGTGTCCGGCACTTTATGAATGGGAATGGTAATCCTGCAAAGAGTAACCAAATCCGAACCAATTAGTTTTTTATGGTAAAATAAATTAGGAGAGTTTAGGCCAAATATCGGGCCTTCATACGTTTCTTGGTCGAAATCAAGAAGAAGAAGAGTCGTTGAAATACAGTGAAACCTCGATATAGTATTATGAAGTGGAAGGTAGTTGGACAAATGCTTCGTCATACTTATAGATAGGTATCATAGTACTTAAAGATATCTATAGCCAGCCAGGGCTGCTGATGTAATGGAGCAGATTGATGGGATTTAGAATGGCGAAGAAAGCAGTACACAGTGACCTTAATCGTCTAGTTGCCAAACCCGGACATTTACAGAGAAAGTGCTCACAGTTTCCTATAGTTTCATTATATATTATTATATTTATAAAGGTTTTTCAATTGGCGCGGGTCGATTTTGGCGCCCTGTGGCAGCCATTTTGTTTTGGTGACATCTGTCAAATCTTTTGTTTATTATTCAGTTGTTTATGCCAAATCATCATGGCAAGTTACACGATTGAACAGCACGTTCAAATTATAAAACTTTATTATCAAAATGAGTGTTCATTAACGCAAACGTTGCGCGCATTGCGCCCATTTTTCGGTAGACGTGGTGGCCCTTCCAATTTTTTATGGCACATATTGACGACCAGCAGGACGGCGCTACGTGCCACACAGCAAACGGCATTTTATTCCATTTCAACATCTACCCACCCTTATTGAAAAACCCTTTAGAATATTAGAACCGCGATAGTACCGCCTCTGTTTTTTAGTTTTTATTTACAAATGAAATAATAAAGACAAAAATACGATGATTTTCTATTAATAAACACGTCAAATGATATTTCTACCTTTCTGAGTATAAAACAGCAGTAAATGTTCCTAGAAAAAAGGAAGCGTGAAAGTCTACTAGCCAGATTGGTAGGATGATCGTTAGATTGTTAAAATGGGATTCCAGGAAAAATGTGCTGTTGACATCCATGAATAAATTTTTGTTCACGTAGAAAAGCTAATCACGAAAAGAAAGGTTGCGCTTCGAAGCAGGGCTTCACGAAATTAGCCTTTGGTAATAGCATCGCAAAGACAACACCGAATTGAGTTTGCTCGAAAGCACATATATGGGACTCATAATCAGAGGCGTTATAATTTTTTCGGCGATGAAACGAAAATAAATATAGTTGGTCTACTTGTCAGGAAGTACGCGAGGCGGTTAATTCTAATGTTGGATCACTTGTTTGAAAAGGCCAAGGGAGCATGGGAATCCATTCCTGTTGAACGTTGTAGAGGTTTAATAATGTCAATGCAAAGGCGCTGTGCAGTAGTAATAAAGAAAAAAGAATTTTCAACTAAACAAATATTAATGTATACTTTTCCCTTTCGCCTGAATTTTTTCTGATTTGATTTATATTTTGTTTCGTTCTTAAGTATTTTTTTAATTTTTGTATTTGAAGTAAAAAAAAATGTTTTTCTTAGATAAAAAGACTGATATAGATTGAAAGGATTTTAATTTTTTTTAATAAAACCTAATATGCAAAACATTTAAGTGATTTTATTTAAAATGGCCTCAAAAGGAGGGTATAGGGTATTGTTCTTAAATATTTTTCAACGGCTGTAATGCGGTGTAAAAATATGTAGCTTCGCATCGAAAATTTTATAGAGCTTTATGACTTCCGCTGCACTGGATATCTAATTTTGGCAACAATTAAAACAAGACTGATAATCTGAACTTCATGCACTACACTTCGTTATTTACAGAATTTCGGAAACGGAATTTTAATACAATCATGCCGGGCCAATTTTCATGTTTTTTGCTATGAGGCGGCGTGCGAATTCATACCACCGGAGGCTCGCACTAGACTGTCTCATCGGGCGGTACGCACCGGCGTGAACGTGTTAACCGTCAATGTATTCCGAAGATTTTCATGCCAAAAATTTCGTTGTTGTATCTATAGAGCCGTAGATGAATGTGTTGGTGCGTGACTCGCATTCATGCCTATGTTCGAATCTCCCGGCATGAAACTTCAAGAACAAGGTTTTCCTAGTAGCGGTTGTCTCTATGGAAAATTTTCTCATAATCATCATCATTTGCCGTTCGGAGTCGGCTTAAAACTGTAGTTCCCTCCATTTGTGGAACAATATGCAGACATACACAAAAAAAAAAAAAATATATATATATATATAAATTGTATTGTATTGTATATATGTATCTATTTTTGTATAGAAAATTTCACAACGAGTTTTTTTCCGAGGACTTAGCAAAACTTTAGTTATTTGGAGCTTTTCGGTTTATCAAGAATTGTTATATCGAGGGTTAGCTGTAATTCTTATATAGTTTACCATCCACAATATTTTCTGACAGAATATACGTATATATTTAATGTTTCACTGACATTAAATTTTACCCGTAGAACATGTGAAATTTAGGAAACTTACGAAATGTCAGCTTACCGGAAATTTTTCATAATTGCCGAGAACCTACAAATTAGAAACTCACATTTTCGAACAACAGTAGTAACAACGTCGAAAGCGAAAATCGTCTGGGCCCTTTGCATAAGTCTAATAGATTAATGAAAACAGAGCTTGAAATTCAAAGCCATATAAACTAGCGATTGTTATTAGAATTAAAATATTGAAAGCAGTGAGCTAGCGGAGTAATTATTGTGCAAGAAACATGAGATAGTTGTGACGAAGTTTTTAAAGTTATTACAGTAATTTTCTACAGCTAATCGTATTTTTATAGTCAGTAGGAAAATTTGTGTTCTTGCCTAAAATAATGTATGTGCTTAAAAGTAGTCGTAAAATATTTATCTATTAGACACACATATAAGTACGTGCACAGTGCATAGTAAAGTTGTTTCGAGTGAGCGTGCAGCTAAGCAGTGAGTGGTACGTTTGGCACGTGTGCATACCTCCTCGCCTATGGGCCTCAGCTGTTGGCGGGAGTGGCGGCCTACGCACCACTAAACTATAAACGCTCGGGCCATTCAACTCGTCCTCTTCGAGCGTTTCAAGAAAACGGTCTGAGTTTGAGCGCAAACTGTCATCCCATGTCCAAGCGCGCGGCTTAAGCTTTACCAGCCCACCGTTGCCGTTACGGCGCCGGTAGGCAAATGAAGTGGTCGTTGACACACCACACGCGCTAACTACTGGCTCACTGCCGGGTGCAAAAGATTTTTCATTTGTTACCATTAGCGAAGTGTCTTGTTTAGTATTTGTATCTAATTTTAACTGCGTACTTTGTAATTGAGTTGTTACGATGGACGGCGCTTCAACGGCTGCAATTGAATTCGTGATCACTTCCCTCTGCTGCATTTCATAGATGTAGGCCGCAAATTTGCCATCGATGTCGTCATCTTCTTCGGAGTCGTATTGGTAACTGCTTCTAGGTCTTCCACAGCGGCAACAGGAACACCACCAGCGCCCACGCTTGGAGCCACGGCCTGTGCGCCCACACCAACGGGTGAGGCAAGAACACCACTTTCGTTTTTGACTTTTAGTCGGCTGCTGCCAGTAATCTTTGTAGAGGTTGTGTGGTTGATAGGCGCGTTTCTTACGCATACATTTACATATTCCACAATGCAACAAGCGGCGCCACCAGCGCTTTCTGCGATTACTGCTGCGTTTGTGCGGTTGTTGTGACGCCGTTGATGTAGTGACTGTCGGTGACGTAGTATCGCGTGTAATAATGCTGCCACAACTGCTGTTGCTGTAACTGTTACGTTTGCGATTGAGCGATGAATAATTGAAATTTTTATTGTCCGCTATTGATGAAATCGACTCACGAGTTGTCGATGCGGTAGCGGCGGAAGAGGACGTTTCTTTTGATGACGCCGGCTGACTTTTCTTGCGTGCACCACTGCGGTTCTCTTTTGTTGGTTGTGTTGTCGTTGTTTTTAAGTTAATTTTTATTTTACCTTTGCTGTATTTGTGTACGGCAGGCATCGTTTCAGCTGTCCCAGCAATAGTAGAGGCGCCCTTGCCGTTACCATTACCGCCACTCAACGCATTATATTGCGCATCTTTGTTTTTTTTACTTTTCGGCCGCAATAAACGCGTGACTTTTTTCATACCTGGCTTGTAGTACGCGGAGGCGCCGAGCAATGCGTGGATCTTAGTTGTTTGGGCGAATTCGGGTCAAGTTAATTCATATGAGCTCATCGTACAGCGAACTATTTTACAAAATAACTCGGGGTACAAACGTAGAGCTTACTGCGAATGCGGGAAATTTGAAAAGAGTGAAAGAACTTATAAAGAGTTTAGAAATATTTCGCCTAATAGTATTGTATGTATTTACACGCGTGGCTCAGACCGTCAAGTGCTTTTCCTTCAGCATAACACAAATGAATTTAGCACTTTTTTAATTCAATCCTTGCCATCATCTTCTCTGGCCTATGAAATCCTATTTTCCAGCTAAAACCAATGATTTCGCTTTAATATAATACGTGCGTTAATAATCAGTATAAGAACTAAATTTCAATTCCCTAATATATAAAACTTAAGTATTATTCAGTTGAATAGCTGGTGTTCCGACAGGTCACTATTACTTAAATTACCATCTCTCAAAAATTCACATTGGCAATGAGACAGAGTGTAGACTCTATCTGGAGGATGAAGAAACCATAGAGCATATCTTGTGCAACTGTATTGCCTTGGCAAAGGCGAGATCAAATTGATCCGAATGAAATCAAGAATGCTCCAATTGCTGATATTCTGAAATTTGTGTGTAAGACGGAAAAATTACTGAAAGAATTTGGCTTTGAACCAATTCCCAGCCTGAGGCAGGGAACATCCAGGTTAAATAGAACCTGATGCAAGACATTTAATGATAGTAGTGCCAGTCAGTCGGACTATATTAAGTACTTCTAAAACATGTGGTAGGACACAAAAGATCTTTTAGTTCGAAGTGTCGGCCAATGGGCACACTAAAGACACAAACTTACGATTAGCGCCGTTACCTCGACTGCCTGTTAGTATTAGGATCATGAAAAGCAGTTTAATAATATTTATTTAACCCTAGTGAGTACGAGTAAGATGCACTAAAGAAGAATGTAAAAGAAACTGTCAAAATCAGGTGTTCATGTAAATGGAAAACATCGTGATTTGTAACAAAAAAGGTTGAAGTACATCATTAAGATGAGAAATGAATACAAAATAAAATAAAAAATAGGTAAAAACTTCACTGTGGAAGAAGAGGTGGAGCAATTCGAATAGGGGATTGAGAATAAGAAGTAGGATGCACGGATTTTGTTTGGGTATTTATGATATATCTTTCCGTACTGGTTCCAATTGTACAGCCAATTCTGCTCAAAATATGTAGGAAAGTGTATTTTGCCAATCGTCGAAAGTTGGCAGATTCTATGACAAGATGCTTAGAGGATGTCTCCAAAAAGAGTGTTTATCACGCGAAATATTAAATAGTTTGCACATACATTTATACACCATTACTAGCCAAGGGCAATATACTTTTGTGAGCAATGAATTATAATTTTTTTACGCCTTGTTAAGTTTATATAAAAAATTACAATTATTTTCAAGTTTTGTTAAATTATTTATTTAGTAGCAACATTTAATTTTAATAACTTTTGAAATAATTTATAAATATATTATAAAGAAATACAAAAACCTTAAGGTTTACTTAATTGTCTTCATATCTAAATTATGTGAGTTGCTTTATATGTATGTATCTGAGCTAGTAGTACCACACTAATTAAAATATTATGTGGCTGTTCCGCAAAGAATGAGATTAACATAATTCTCGTTTGAGCGAGCTTATTAGCACTAACAATACTGAACATTAGGCTATAAACATACAGATATAATAACAGCCTATTTCGGTCGTTTAGGCGTATCGGGTATTTTTTTAAGAGCTTGAGAACTTAAAATAATAATACAAAACAGAAATGCTGTTGAAATAATTTTTTTTTATCATAATCTGGTAGATAATTTCATGGCATTTTGAATAAAATATCTGGCATATGTCTGTCGCTGCTATGAATTATATGGTCCATTCGATCAGCCCAATTTTCGACCAGTTCAATAAATCTGAACAATAAATCTTAATGAGCCTAATTAGCAAAAATGTGACGCAATGCGATGGTAATTAGACTTCTATTTTCGCACTGAGCTTTCATAGACAAGAAAGCAAAATCGGCTTTTCGGCGTCGCTCTATGAACTTTGCGAACAGATTTATTTATATTTTTTTTAAGTAAATTTCTGCAATTCTAAATCGTTGTTCTGCCTGTAAACGACTCATGATCACTTGCCAAACCTTACTGAACAGTAATATCAACAGAGCTTGCCAGCTTGCTCAGCTATCAAACCATAGTTACCGATATCGATAGTTGTCATGTAGCTAAAAAAACACCCTATACATATATAGGTAGTGTGCACATATAGCGGTAATTTAAATGTCTCAAAAGAAAAATAAGAATATTCTAATGGAAGGCCAACGAGATCGCAATTATTTCTCCAATTTGAGTAGCTAACGGATGTACAGATCCGCAAAAAGCAAAAACAGTAAACTAATATAATATTAATAAACTAGAAACATGTTTAGAGAAAGCTAAGTTCAAGCCAGACCAAAAATACACGTAAATGTGTTTATATTACCAAGCAAATTCATACACTACTTAATAAGGTCAAGTGCAATGTTTATAAAAAATTTAGTACAGTGTGATCGGAAATTTCATAGATATACACAAAGGGAAAGGAGTTCAAAGGTGTGGCCAACATTAGGCTCATAACCGGCTTCAGCGGTTTTGGAGGAATTAGATGATTGGCTGACGTAACCGGGGCCATGACAGCGGTTTGTTTATGAAAAAACTGAGATTGTGTTGTGATGCACGAAAATAAAATCAATACAGGGCCCGTACAAAAACCATATATATCCGAGTTTCAAAAAACTTTCATCACAACTTCAAATTTTTTAATTAGAATTATTATTATTATTATACTTATTTATGTAAATAGTTCGAAAGCAAGAAGTTTACGTTTGTTTTTCAGTGACGGTTCTTCAAAACAATAATATGCTCAGATTTTAACAATCGAAGGAGATACCACTTTACAAACACCAAAGTTTTGTGTCTTAGAATGTCGCGAAAAAAGAAAGTAAAAAAGAGAATAGTACGAATTGCGTTGAACAGTCGACATGCAATTGGAGTTAGACGTAACAGACGAAAGAAAAACAAAACAAATCTGCTCAACCATCACCTACTGTGAGGTCTACCAATATTACCTTTAATAGATTCGCCTTGGTTCATACTACTACTACTACTATCATATTTTTGGTGAATTAAAAACGGTAAAATTATAATAATTAATTTAGTGTTCTACAAAAATGCAATTGATTTACAATAGTTTAGAAATTAGTTATAAAAATATCAGGTGACGCACGCGCAGGATAAGTCAGCTACTAAATCATCGTAAGACCAATCGTTATAAAAAAAAAAAATAAATAATTGGCGCGTATACTTCAGACCAATCGTTATAAGTGTGGTAAATAAACGTAGAAATTTTCTGTTTTGCTCCCATATACGTGACGTGCTCGAGAGTCAGTAACCCAACGGCGCTTTTTCTTTTTTCTCCGGATGGAAAGACAAAAAATATAGGATTTCATCAAACTTTATGACGAAAGTATTAGAAAAACCAATAAATGTTTTTAAACAAATAAATTTCAATTAATTCATTAAAATGAATTCAAAATCGCACTGAAATGGTTTCATTTAAATTCTGGCAAAAGTACGGACAGGTTTATTTTGATGAATCCTTCCCCGTTGAAGGCATTGACATACACCCATGAGTATGTGCATGCAAAGAGATTCACAATGAAAAATGGTTTTAGATATATGAATTAAAAGTCAATCACGTCAGCATTCGCTGTTAAAGACAATGTTAAAATTCGCACGGGCGACGCCGAGCTTGAGCAGCTAATTATTTAATGGATGATTTCCTGAATTGTTGGTTAGAAATATTTTCGGTTTTATGTAAATAAATTAAACGCTGAAGAAATTACTTTAAATGCTTGAATGAGAATATTTATTATTATTAAAAAATAACACCAATCTCACATCACTTGCCATTGTACATTTGACCTCTGAAAGTTATTTGTTATTGCACGAAAATAAGTTAAATAAATTAATTCGTTTCACATTTCGACTCAATTAGTCATCGCCAGTTCCTTGAAAGCATTCGTGTTCAGTGCAGTCAATATTTTTAATAAAAGCAAAAAAAAGTTGGCTATTAATAGTTTAATTTGGATGGAATTTTTATACCCAGTGCACAACTTTTGCGCAGGGATACTATTTAATTACTTTGTTTACATAGTGGTTTTTGGTTTGGGTAGCATATACAATATTTTCTTTCAAATTCCAGTAAAATTTGAAACAGCTCAACAAACATTTTTTGCCAGGGACTGGAACAAATTCTTACTTTAAAATTTTAAATGAAAGAAATTAGCATCTTCCAAATATCGTAGAACAGTTTCAAATAAGTATTATGGCGCACAATTAACCACCCTATCGGTAAATTTTTTATTTTTGCAAATGGCATCCAACGTCAATCATATTTCACACTTTTGAACAAGACTGCTGCGGTATACAAACAGACAAGCAATAGAGCGCGTAAAGGTCAAAAGAAAATTTTCATCGCTCAAAATAATTTTTTTTATTTAGTAAAAAAGTATATAAATATAAAATAAATTTTTCGAAAAATTTCCATCAGAAATAGTCATTATTTTCCGGATTTTATTTTTTTGAGCGATTGTTGCTGTTTATTCGAAAACGACTATAAGAACCTAGTGCAAAAACGGTCACTAAACATAGCAGTCTTTCATTCAAACGTGAAGAAGATTTTCTCTTCTGTGACTAATATAAAATATAATGCCAATTTGGTATAAGATATAACTTTAAATTAATAAATATTAATAAAGTAAATGTGTGTACTTTAAATGCTAAAGAAATTTGGCACATAAATTTGGATTCATCTAAGAAGGAAGTGATAATTCATGTTAATTCATGTAGTTTGAAAGAAACCACTACAATAAACATTGAAAGATGTGATCAATTAACAATCTGTACGTTTCGAATTTGATTCTGCAAATTACTTCCTTAAAGATGCATTTTTAAAGAGAAATATAGATGCTATATTATGAGAACTTAAAAAAGGAATAATAATTTATCGATTTATTATAATTTTTTTTCTAAATCAATCAACTGTCTTATTTCTATTTAGCTACGACGTAACATACGTTGGGCACATAAAATGCGGCTCCGCCCGAACTCAAATGCTACAACAAGTATACTTGTTTGAGTTTAACAGCAACGGAGGTAAAGGAGTCTGCAAAAATGAAACTACATACTTGTATGTAGGTGTACATACTTGTATGTAGGTGTACATACTTGTATGTAGGTGTGTATGTGTGTATTGAACTAACGAATGGCTAGACGATTTATTTCTTTCAACTAAGTATGCCACTGTGGCGGTCCATTTGGCCAAAATTTACATATTATTTGTGTTACAAAAATTGTTGCCTTCTCGGAAGGTCGTCATAAAATACGCACACATTTACAGAAAGAGAAGATAAATTTGCCACAAGAAGAGTTTTTGCTTTAAAATAACGTTATTGTAACTTTACATACTTTAATTTTTATAGCCGTCACATTTCCAACAATGTTTGCACAGATGAATCAGGAAAATCTACTGAATCCTATTTAAGTATAAACACACAGGTAGAAGAACTGGTGGCATACATTTGCACAAAATATTTTGCGCTGATTCGTCTACCATTTTGTAGGCGAAATAAATTTATTTTAATTTACATTGGCACAACTCTGACTTGAATGCTAGAGCTCGAAAACTACAGAGACTATCGAAACCACTATCGATAGTTTGGTACCACCGATAGTCCAGCGACTATCGAACTATCGAAGTTAATATTTTGCAAGACATCTCGGTCTAATACGTCTAAAAGAAAAGCACATACGCTCGTTTGATTCGATGGACGGTAATAGAAATAATGATAATGAAAGGAATAATAGAAAAAATATGGAAGCGACTGAACTATGATATATGGAAGCGAAGTAAACCATTAAAGTGGAGTAGGAATGTAAACCAATTCTTTATTGCAACTTATTTAAGATCTGCACAATCAATAGGAAGACATACATAATTCATCTCATGCTTTCTAAAGAGTTATTTTTTATGACATTTTTAAGAAGAACTAAATAATTACTATAAAAAACAGAGTTATGGAGGAGGTATAACCTGGTGCCAACTAACTAGTGTTCCTTTACAATTTGGCTTTCGACGTCGTCGTGGGCTGATTTTGTCTGCCAAGTACTGATTCGCAGTGCAGCATTCTGGGTTAGACCAACCACCTTACTCAGGTAATCTAGCGCCAAAGTCATTTCTATTTGTGGCCTGAGACTAAATATGCATTAAAGTGAATACGGTTTGTGTCTGTCGGATGAAGCTCTGAGAGGTAATCTAATGCAGCGTTAACAGCATGGAGGAAAGAGTGCATACTTAAGTAGAAAGTGTATGAAATCAAGACAAATGTTTTATACTATTGTTGTTGTTCTTGTGTTAGCATAAAAATTCCATTTACATATTTGGGGAATGCTGCCGGAATGATAGTTCTTGGACGGATATTAAACCGAATACTACTGCTAACGTAGAACCAACTTTCGTGGGAACGATGTAGTAGTATTAGCTTACTTATTTTACAACGTCAATATCGTTACTTAATTGCTACGTTTCATTTTGCTTTTAGTGGGGCAACATCGGGTAAAGAACCTTTGTTGACAACATCTTTACCTAAGAACCTTTAGTTACCTTAGCAGAAACGATCGTTTAAAACCAAGCTTTTAAACGAGTAAACTAACTGGAATTTTCAATTTTAGTTCGAACAAAATAAAATTTTTGACTTGTTTTCAGCTTTACTATTCGGAGAAATAATTTTATTTATTTATTTTATTCAATAAACTGATTACGAAGAAAAGTTCTCTTGAGAGTAGAAGAAAACAAATTTTTTCGATTCAAAAATATTGGAAATATTTGAAATAGTTGGCAAAAAACATAAATACCAATTATATCATGACGACGAACTGATTCGATATACACATGATCATCCATAAGATCAGTTTTCAAATATGATTTATTGGTAAGGTTAACTGAAAGAGGGAAATAGCTTTGTAGAATCAGTCATTCATTACCAATACTACCTTGATATTAAACCGGCTTTACTACTTACTATCTACCAAGTTTACTACCATCCAGGTACATAGTTTGTTTGGTAAAAAGTATTTTTTTTTTAATAATGATGAGTAATAAATCATCCCACAAATACATAAAAAATAGCACTGGCATCATTGGCTATAGCTGGTTTCAAAATACAGATGTTATATTAGGTAATACGTATGTATGTATAAGTGCAATACAAGGCCATATGCATATCTTAGCTAGAGTAAAGATGCATTATCTAATCTAGTGGATGATAAGAGTAGTGTTGGCGATAGTTATTAAAAACTAACAACTTTTGGCGTTCGCGTACGCAAAACTTCAACAAAGTTGGGCAAATTCAGAGGGTTAAGTGACTTTTCATTTTGTGGGGAAGCCAATAGTTTCTGCTGGAAAAAAAATTACCACCAGCATTTGCCAGCAGAAAACTCAGCCGAAAAAGTAAATATAAAGAATTTATACAAAGTGGCGAAAATTAATCACCAAATTTTGTTTGGAATAACTTTGTTACTCAAAAAAAAAACAAAGAAGTGATTTCCAGTGATGGAAATCTTTATTTTGACCTGTATGCGCTTCATAGCTTAACTGTTTGTACATTGCAGTTGTCTGATTGAAGTACGACGCCATTTGCAAAAATTATATATCTTCTGATGTGACTAATTTCCTATATATAAGAAGTAAGTAAATCTACCTTGGAGCCTGGAGACCAGCTATGCCAACTTTTATTGAATTCTCCCTGTGAAACTCGCAAGTTCTTATTGATTTTCTTCATAGCGAAAAGATTTTTAGCGGCTTAACCAAGACCGGACCGTTAAATGAATCTCAACTAATTTAAAAGGATCAGCTGGTGGGCTGACGTAACCGGTGTCATGACAGCCTTCGACTGGGTAGATGGCTTCCGTTTGGAGGGATAGTTTTTCCATTCATCAATGCAAGCACTGTGCCGCTACCTCGCTGGCTATACGTTCAGGATGTCGTTTATTTATATTTTAATTTAACATATTATTACATATATGGTTATATCAGACACTTGACACAACAGCAATACAGAAATGGTATAAGGTAAATGGAATTGGATTGGCCATACACTAAGTAAACCATCCGACGAAATCGCTAGACGAGCCATTACATGGAACCCACAAGGCAGCAGACGTACAGGAAGACCAGCTCATACCTAGAGAAGGCAGCTGGATATTGAAATGGAGAAGCAAGCAAACAACAGAACAGCTTGGAAAAACCTTGTTACCCCCTTTGCTCTTTAACTGAACGATAGCGACTTATATATTACAATATATTTTATATTCGTTATTGTTATTGTATTTATATTTATTTAAATTATATTTCAAGCAATTCCCACAAAACAAAAAATCTTAAAGTGTATGGCCCTTTAACACAACAAATAGAAAAAACCGAAGAGATTGGAAGCTACATGAAAAGCGAATTGTTTGTAGGCCAAAGCCAAATTTATGGCATTTAAATTAAGAGTACGTGCTTTTAAGCAAAACGCCATCTATCACAACAAGGCCTAATAAATGTTCATTGTTGTTTTGCCCCACAATTTGGGAAAGTTCGGCAACAATGCGAATGTAGATTATACGTAAAAAGGTAGCGGATATTTGGAACAAAAATAATATAAAATATTTTATTGTAATATTTATATAAATATGTAGCAAACAATGTGTCTATGTTTGTGTAAGTACACAATAAAGCGAAAAACGCTAACACTAAAATCGAATCTTAGGGTAAATAAAATAAATGCGCCTAAATAAGCGAAAGGGAAGCCTATTTAAGCTTAGTTTTGAATTGATATTGTAAAATACAAAAAGTAACATGACTAATAAATTGCAAAAATGTGTTAAGTATAGATAAATAGGCGATTCAAAAGAAGAAGAAAGTATAAAAAAAGAAAAAAAAATAGTAATGAATAAACAAAAATGCGAGCAAGTGTAAGTCGAAACACTTTGGAACGCATGAGTATGCGACTACAGGGTGAACCAAACACAGGTTTATTAAAAAATATTAGATTGCTTTGACATTCTCAAAATTTCAACTGACATCTGGTATAATATGATTTCTAACCCAATGAAATGAATGCATCGGGTGTGTTGCACGACACTATCGATATCGATAACTATGGTTTGACAGCTGAGAATAGTGAACTGTGTTGAAATTTCTGCTCGGTAAAATTTGACAAGTCATCATGAATTGTTTAACGCCAGAAAAACGCTTTCAAATTGCGAAATTTACTTTGAAAAAAAAAAAAAATAAAAATCTGTTCAGGAAGTGCATAAAGTGTTGAAGAAAACACCAAGTTATCGATTAGTCGTCGTTCTCAACTTGTTGGCCTTTACCTTTCAACTAAATGAATAATTTTACGTACGGAACTTGTCTTGTCATATACAGTCTGTGCAAGAATTGAATCCAAACGGTATCGTTTGCGAAGCATTTTTGCTGATTGGGCTCATTTAAATTTATTTTTCACATTTGTTTGAAAAAGCAGTCCAAAATTGGGCTGATCGAATGGACCATATAACTTGTAGCCGCAGCGGGCATATGTATGCTGAATAACATATTCAAAAAATAAATGCTATGAAATTATTTACTAGATTATAATAAAAAAAATCTATAAAAATTCATTCTAACGATGCTTCTGTTTTTATTGCCATTTTAAGTGCTAAAGCTCTTAAAAAATACCGAATATATATTGTATCCCCTAAAACATTCATTAAAAAGAAGCCTTGATCCAATCTTCTGTGTCTAGCTCTCTGCTGGTGCACACCAAGTAAGTAAATGTTGCAAAGCACGAAAGATAGAATACAAAATTTCACCTTCTCAAGTGGCGTGGCGTCAGTACAGCAAATAAAGAAAAAGAAGAAGAAAAATAAACTAAAGTGGCTGGAAAGCCTAAAAATATGGAATAAATCGTACACACATCCACCTACGCGGGCATAGATTACCACACAAAGGTTTGTTTAATGTCACTCAATTGTCAAATTCGCCAAAAATAAAGTAGCGGTTTGCAGATGGCGTCTGCTCTGTATTCTCAACATCGCGGTTTCAATGGCTTGCTAATGGACTACATTACATTTGCATTATAATACTCGGCGTACTAACGATAATGAGGCTTCTGTGCTGAGAGTGTACAATTAAATAAGGACGCGAAATCTATATCAACAAACACACATTTTGGCGCCCAGGCTCATGGAAATTTTGTAAGGAAATCTGGGATTACAGGTAAACGTCTATTGAAGTTGTTATTTATTCTTTTTTCATCGCAAAATGTTAAGTGTAGCAATAGAGCGCCTGAACTGAAACACTACATATGAAACTTGGCTAAATCACTCCTGAAATTTATAATTGTTTCAAGGATAGAGGGAAATCTATTGGTTAGATGTACTACTTTCAGCTTCCTTTTGTGTCCCGTGGAAGAATAAGTATACAATTAGACGAAGTGTGGAAGGACAAGTGATGAGTTATTCATTTAGTATTTCAGTACTCATCGTATTCGTCGGATCATGCGATGCGCTTTTGTTTTATAAAGTGAAATAATTAAGACTTGAGCCTGTTGAAGCTGTGCAGGGAAAAGTAGCACATATCTTAAAGAAGCTGAAAAAAGAAAATTTCCAACACACTTATAGCACTGGAAGCTTCGGAATGAGTGTTGAAGGTATATATTCAAGTGGGGGTAGCTCCTTGAACAAAAAGTTCCGGAAGAACCGAAAGGAGACGCTCTAACATTTGTGATTAACATTCTTCCCAAATTGTATCGCCATTTCTTGACATTTGTAAGAGTTACGCCATCTCGAGTAAATCTACCTTTACACGTGTTTTCAATTTTGTATTGAACTATGTAGTTCGTATTAAATTTTGAGCTAAAAATCAATTCAACGATACGAAAACCTAGAAACTGTTTCTGTAATGATATTCTAAAGAAAACAACCGGAAGCCATTTACGAGTGTCATGAACGCTTCAGAAGAGATAATGAGTCCATCTAGGATGATGAACATCAATCATTAAAGTGAAAGAAAAGTTGATTAATAACCGTAAATTAACCATCCAAGAACTGGTAGAGCACTTGAAATTACTTATGGATTCGTTCAGGACATTGTAATTAATGATTTGAGTTTTAGCTGTGTAGCTGCAAAGTTGATCCCAAAGGACCTGAATTTCATGCAAAAAAGAGATGATGTTGCCAAAGTTATGATTTCCAAGGCTGAGTCCAACATACATCACACGCATCATTATTGGCGACGAAACATGGGTTTATGAATACGACACGCAATCCAAACCAACCAATCAGGCGAGTGAATGAAAAGCTTCGAATGAATTAATACCAAAAAGCCACGTCCTTTTCAATCAAAAAAGAAGGAAAAGGTATTATACCTCAGGATTTTTTGCCAGTAAGTCAGACAGTTAAGAAGGACTATTATTTGGGCATTATGAGACGTTTACGTGAAGCAATTCGGCAAAATAAGAAAGGATTTGTGGGGATTTTGCGTTATGGATTTTGCACCATAACAACGTACCGTCGCACATTGCCATCGTTATCTATGAGTTTTTGACCAAGAACGAAACGAATAGCATTCAACCGCCATCGAATTCACTTGTTATGGCTCCCTACGATTTTTTCTGCTTGATCGAATCACTACGTGGAACCACGGAACGGGGCACCAAGTGCGTTGCGGTTGATGGGGCTACTTTGAAGGCGATAATATCACTTTTGAGGAATAAGCTTGTGTTTTGAATTTTCTGATTATATTTATTTAGAGAACGTTTTGATGAAGTTTATAATAACGAAATATGTCTGTATGAAATCAATATAAAATGTTTTAAAACAGCATTTTGAAAATGAATACATTTTTGAAGTTAATTTTTTAAATTCAAACTTGTATTTGAGCCACCCTTTACATACACAGGTGTGCATGCGCGTACTTTTCAGTTCAACACGAATATCGTCAACATTTTTGAAGTTGCCAATGCTTGCTTTGAACAGTCTAAAGCACAACAGAAATAAATATGTTCAATGCGCATAAAACGGCTGACAAATGGACGCGGCAAACGGCAAACGACAATAGAATCATGAATTCTGCGAGCGTTGAAATTAATGCAAGTTTATATATTAAAAACGGCAAAAAGACAATCAAAACCGTTTCTAAATAGCCATCGGCGCTTCAGCACTGAAGTTGAGTAAATATAAATTTTGACTGCTGTTTTGGAGGAAATTTTTTAGGTGGCAATTTCTGGTTTAGTATAGCTGTCGTTATTGTTATTGTTGTAATTGCTTGATTGTTGTTTTTAGTAGCAGTTGGCTGGTTGGTGATATTTATTGTTCACAATTCAGTGTTGTCGCAGTGGTTGTTATTGTTGGTGCTGGCTGTTATAAGCTTGCAGCGATTTTAACAGCTGGCGATGTGGTTATTCAGAAAACTTTAGATCTGTTTTATTTAGTTAAACAAATTGTGTTGTTGGTAAAAAGAAGAGGCGAAGAAATATTTATTACAAAAGTTATTAGCGACCGAGACCGAGAGAAGTGTGTGCCATCGTTTGAAATGCTGAAATACTCGTAAAAATGCTTAATTTTACTTTTATGCTTTATTATGAAAAATCACTTTCACTTCAATTGTATGCATGTGTGAGGCGTTCATTCAAGCGAAAAGCAAAATTTTTTCTACAAATGTTTATTACTTCTCTT
This sequence comes from Anastrepha obliqua, assembly GCF_027943255.1. Taxonomy (NCBI): domain Eukaryota; kingdom Metazoa; phylum Arthropoda; class Insecta; order Diptera; family Tephritidae; genus Anastrepha; species Anastrepha obliqua. The sequence continues at coordinate 82,483,671 of NC_072892.1, forward strand.
TTGTTGTTTAATATTTTTTGTTATCTATTATGATTTTTAACTCTTTTTTCGTTGAAAAACAAAAAAAAAAAAAAAAAATACTGCATGCTATTAACAACTATTTCGCCTTGCTCTATAGCCTCGCAAACTTTAAAATACAATCGAACATTTTTGCTGTTTTGCTTTCACAGATTCGATTATCCATATTTGCCTTTAAATTGCAATTAATGACACGCACAGTTTTATGATTTTTTATTTCTTTCAAATTTCCGCTTTTTATTACTTCAAAACCTAGAATGCACGCACGCAAAGCGGCTACTAAACGATGCTGCTCGCTGCCACACTCGGAAAAGTGTCACCCCAAAGCCTCATATCAACATTTGAATAAAAAAAACTGTATACTTTCATATCGTAATTTAAATAACTGTTTTGTTTTTGTAAAATCTACATTCAGTTGAGTATTGAAATTGTAATTAATATGTCCAGTCCACTCCAGCGTTGAGAGAGCGAGCATCTTGCCGTAGCGGTTAACTGTGTGTGCGCGGGGTCGCCTCACCCCTGGCGGCGAAAAGGTTAATTCAATAAAGTATTGAAGTGCTCATAAATGTGAGATATATACATATGTATATATACAGTGAACTTTCAATAACATAAACACTGCATTGTGTGAACGCCGCCCAACGTTAACAATTTTAGATAACCTTAACTACTCTGTAACGTGAACAGAATTAGTTGATATTCATAAACAGGAGTTGCCTATTCCCGAATAAATTTTTCTTCATATTTCTAATGTTGGCAGTGCTGACAATATGCAGGCAAATTATAAGGCCAACGAAGGGAATGAATAGCAAATCTAGTGATACGTTTCTGAACCTTCTCAGTTCTTCAAGATGAACCCATATAGAATGGATCCCAGTTGGTGCTGCAATATTTGAGGTTTAATCTTACAAGAGAACCGCATATCAGTCAATTCATGATTTTTTTCGTGGAGATAATCGCCCGAATGAGTCGACAATTCAAAGGATGGAGAAACAATTTCAAGAAACTGGTTTTGTCGGGAATAAGAAATGGATTACCAGACCACAAAAAACGGACGTTCTATTGGGAATATTGGTGCTGTAGCTCAAAGTGTTGCTGAACAACCATCAGCATAAATATCTACAAGTTCTCAACAATTATGCAAATTCAATTCATGAATCGACTGTTTGGCGAATTTTACCAGTAGTCCTGTGTGGATCTCATGACAGGCCCTTTATGAAAATATGAAATAATCAATAGTTTTTAGAAGATATAATAGTTTCACCAGTTTTTCTTATCCGCCAGAAATCGTGTTTCGTATCTTTTCTACTACCAAATTTATTAAAAAAGAGATACACGCTTTTTAAGGTTGGAAAAATTAAAGTGAACAAAGCCAAACCTATTTGTTGAAACTTTTTAAAAAAATTCGGAGCAATTTTCGTGATAAAAAACATTTTAAGACAAAATTAACTGAAAACATTTTAAATTTTCGCACATTGCCTGTCCGTCAACAGATTCGGTTTATGCCAGCAATTATGAAGCAAAACCTTCTAAAAATTATTGTGTCATGTATTAAAATATTTTTCTAAGCATCGTATGCAGACAATTATGTTGTTATTTTTAAATTTATAACCGTAAAATTATAAGCCAGGAAATTTGCGCAACCGTGAACTATCTTGACTTGATTCTAAGTTTACATTGTCGCGGATACACTGTAGGTGCATCAATAATACACACGACACTATAGCAAAAGAGCGACCTAGCACACATCATAAGTTAAGATCACGAACAGTTTTTGAATATCAAACTATTTTCCGTGTGATATAAAAACTATAAGGTTTGGTTCATTATCATCTGTATGTAGACATCAAATCAGTAATAATAAAAATTAACAATAACAATAATACCCGTATAGTGACAAAAACAGGGTTACATGTCTGGGACATTAATGCTTTGAAGGAATTACATAAATACAAGGTGGCGCAAAATTAATCATCCTATCGGAAAAACTATAATTTTTACACTAGACAGTTACAGTATCATTATCAGTTCAAAATAAGATTACCATTACTTAAAATAATTGTTTTTATGTAGTAAAAAAGTTATTCACAAACAACATTGTGAATTAATTTTGCGCCACCTTGTATGTGGGTCTACAATCAGTTTCCGTAACTGGTTAATAATTATTCTATTGTTGTGTATCACAAATCTTCCTGTAGCATTTGCTTTAGTTGTGTGAATTCTTACATTCATTCTTTGAAGAGACCAAATAAGTCCACAACGGCCAACTGGAAGGTGCAGGTGTTTGACTTAAGGCTTGAGAAACAAAAGTGTTACCATATTGGGACAAGCCACGCAAGTATTGATTCGGAAGAAGATTTGAAAATGCCTTAGCCTCGCTAAGTAGTAAATGTGACAAAGAAATCGAGAGCTAAGCTGGAGACTGCGGAATCGGAGCACATATATAACATAGCTAAGAGGTAAATAAGATATGACTTGGAAGAGCACAACTGCTGAACCGTTGATGGACTGAATATAGCGTACGAGGGTTCCTACTTGACTTTTGAAATGGACAAATAGCTTTATCAATTTATCATTTCAAAATATTTTTTACATAAAATCAATACACCCCTGAAAGCAGTCATCCAGGTCCAACCATTGCAGAGGAAGAGCTTTAAACATTTCGTCTATCCATAATCGCCGACAACATACTCAATATATGACACCCCTCTCGTATGGGCACCACCTCCGTGCCGAGCAGAACATTATAAATTGCTACAAGAACAGCAATCAGTATAATTTGCATACCTTAATGAATACTTTGATCTCACCGAATGTCACATGACAATCTTGCAATATGAGTTCGCATGGATTTTTTCCGACGCTATAACCGATTATGGACGGCCTTCACGAAACTCGTTCTGTAATGAAATGCAACAACGACTGAATTTGGAAAATGAGCAAAACCCAATAGTCCAGGCCAGATCGTAAGAATTGAAGCGAGTTAATCGAGTTTAATTTACGTCAAAAGTAATCGAAAACCATCGCACCGAAAAGCTTGGGATCTGATTCCATTTCTTTAGGATTTAGTTCCAAGCACCGTACGGCTTAGGTTCTGTCGGTGAATTAACGGATTAAACATTATCAGTGTGACCTCAGATCTGGTAAATCTGCCCTCGAGCAGTTATTTACTTGGCCCCAAGCCCCAGAAAAGATTGATGAAAAATATTATCCGTTACTCCTTTTTGATTTTTAAGCCGGATTTGGGAATCATCAAAAAAAAAATAAAAATTCTGAGTAAGCTTTTGCGTGACTATCATTTGGAGGGTCTTGTTACTAAATCCACTGCAGTTTTTCTAATTGTGATCACCCTTTAATGAGAAAATTTGAAGTCTGTTTTTGCCATGAAAAAGTTTCTCATAAAAACCATTACCATCTGCCGTTAAACGTCAGTATAAAACCTCAGATACCTCCTTTTGTATGACCGTAAAATTTAAGTTACCGCCCGTATGAAGGAATATGTATCTCCTGTCATCAACTATTCAGATTGCAATTCCGCTCATGAAATTTCACCCCTCGGTCAAGAGGACTTGAAGAGCTTAATCAGCTTCCCAGAAGTCTAGATCTTGATTTTACGATGCCAAGACCTCTGTTTAAGTCAATTATTGAGTTTTTTTATTTGTTAAATATTTAATTTTAGTTCTCAAGTTTTTGTAACTATGTAAATCTAGCCAGTAAAATTGTCGCCATTGAAATAATTGTCACCATAAAGAAATAAATGTAATATTGGGGTCAGGTTGTTGTATACGTGTAGTCAGCAGATGAACCGCTACAGCAACATTGGGGGCACGCCTATAGTTTATGCCTCCGTCGAATACCGCGCATTTGAGTTTTCGCTTACTTTTGTAACATTTGAGTCAGTATGAGAAGAATGGTGCACATGAAGTTGGCTTCAAAGGCTGAGTGTACCAATTACCTTAAACAGCCCTACAATATTGAATATGTTGCACATGTAATTCTGGAAATTGTCTTACCTGAATTGTCACTGATAATTTTTTTCGTTTTGCAAGAAGTGTGGCCTCCCGTGGATTAGTGTTACTCCAAATAGAAAAATTTTGCTCATTCACAAAGCCACTGGGCCATCACTGGACTCTGAATTAAAATACTAATTTTATATCTGGAGTGTGCCCAATGCCCGACACTTCGACTTAAAAGATCTTTTGTTAGTTAATACTAGTCCGACTGACTGGCACTACTACCATTAAATTTATTACATCAGGTTCTATTTAACTTAGATGTTCCCTGCCGCAGGGTGGGAATTGGTTGAAAGTCAAATTCTTTCAGTAAATTTTCCGTCGTGCGCACAAATTTCATATGCCTGCATATCTGCAACAGGAGCAATCTTGATTTCATTCGGATCAATTTGATCGCGATGAAAGATGGGCAGTATTTTCTTTGCCAACCGTTGCACTCTGTTTCATTCCCAATGTGAAATTTTTTGAGAGATGTCAATTTAATTAATGTACTCTGAATATTGCATCATTAAACATTCTATGAATATTTCGAACCGAACACTATCAAACGTCAAAAGGTTAGACTTGCGAGTTAGCTGTCATAGTGTCAGGGTTTTTTTCTATTAAAAAAGGTATTGAAAACGCTCTGAATTGGGGTTGAACTCGGAAAATGTTAAATTTCTTGTTTTGTGTTCGTGGTTTAAATTTATATGAGCAAACCTCAAAAGTAGATTGTAAACAATTTTTCGTTGAACTTTAATTACATGGTGTTCAAACGCAAATACAACAAACTTGGTTATACATATAGGTATGTTAGGCACATATAAGCACATACGGGTATCTATGTATGTGAGTACGTTGTTTCACGCTTTACAACATATGCTCACTTAGGAATTAATATCTCGCAATTGAATTGGAAGTGCACAAAGTACTCGACTGCATGTATAGTCTTATAATGGATTTGGTGAAGGGAAGTGAGGAAATGCGCGTCGTTGGCCAATCGACCCACTGAGTAGGAAATGCAACCGTAACGACGATATACTTGTATCGCGTGTGCGGTATTCAAGAAGCCACGCGCCTTTTGTTTTTTTGGTGTACTCGTATTTATAGATATTTGCATGAACTTGTGAGGGGAACCATTTCAGTTGGAAAACGAGCAAAAAGCATTAAAATAAAGAAAAAAAAATATTGAATTTAAAAGTTTGCCAACCAGAATATAATTCATCGGTGTCTTTGCGCCATTTCAAGGAAATTTATTTACAATTATGCTTAGATAAAATTGGTAAAATAAGAATAAAACACACATTTTTTTGTGTATTTCGCAAGAAGTAGGAAAAAAATGTCACGTTCAATTCATAATGCTCACAATGGACTACCTGCCTACTTCGATGTCGATAAATTATGTGAGACAAGCATAAAAGAGCTTAAAATAAATAAATCGACTGGGCAAAAATAAAGAAAAAACAGATATTATTTCGGACACACACAAAAGAAAAACAAACACAAAGTCAGCGCTGCGAGTTCAAAGCCCACCTACGCCCACTAAAAATGAAGCATTGATGCAGTATTTGAGCAGCCTGCCTGACAAATATGTACGAGTATGTGTTCTAGCTCAGCTGAGAATGGACCGCTAAGCGTCTACGTGGCGCAGCAGCATTTTGCCTTTGCTTGGGACCAGACTATTAGAGTGTTGTTTTTGCCATATTGCTACAGTTTCGTATTCAAGTACAGAGAACTTTGGTATAGCCATAAAAGTGATATGTGTATGCATGTATGTGTGCACCTCTTAATAGTGTTATGCTCGCCAGCACTTCAAGATACATGATTTATTTGGGAACAGTTAATTGACCTTGATTGCGTTTAAAGGCTCGCGTTTTGATGTTTTGTTTTCTGCGTTCAATGTTCGCTTTCGACCATTATGCGAGCCATATGACACATATCTAAGAGTCGATGAGGGTTTGATTGTGTAAGTAATTAGAAATATAAGTTTCGTACATTTTTCATTTTATATGAGCGAGCACAAATGAGCAGTTTTTGTGTGTGCTAGAGAAATCATCAATCAGTTACAAATTTCTCACTGCAACCCACTTTAGCGTCTTATATAACGGTGTTATTGACCTTTCTTTTAACTTTTAATTTATCGGCAATTAATTTTCAACCCTTCGATTGAGTGCGGCGGTAGCAGATGTTTTTCATAATTGCAGCCGTTTCGGACGAAAGTAAAAAAAAATGCAGCGCCGTTCTGCGCTGTCAACTTTTTAATGAGATAATTCAAATAAGATAAAAAAAATAAAAACAAAAATTTAACACACCTTCACGCATGTTAGTGGTATAAGAAAATGTTATAACTAAATTTCCTTCATTTAGTTTTCGTGTATGTTAAGCCTCAATATTTATGCAGCATCACCACAATAACGCAAGCTTTCAAAAACCGCTCATAAAAATATACGAATAATTACTAAAATATTCAATTTAAAATAATATGTGAAAGTTAAAAAAAATATCGCTTACCACCCGACATATTCAGCCGCTTGCGTGCATCACGTTTTGAATAGAGGAAATGCTGTAGTCCCAAGCCAGTGCCGGACTTCTTTGAACTCAAGGATGCGCTGGCGCGACTGGCCAAACCTGGCGAACGATAGCGCGCACTCTTCGCACTACCACTGGAGGTGAAGTTTAGTGCACCTTGTGACTTGGTGAGTGGCGTTGAGCTGGCCATTGCCGTCTGCGTCGCACTCACACTTACTGCCGCCCCAGCTGCTGTTGCTCCCATACTTGTAGTTGGCAGGCGTGGCAGCGAGTTGGTGCTTGCCACCTGCGTGATACCTGTCAGGCTACGCGGCAGTGTCGAGCGTGCGCTAAATGCGTCCTCATCGGATGAATCCGATTCGTAGATGGCATCTGGTACGCTTGAGCGCCGCACATCCTTGCAGTCGATGGAGGTGACCCAGGGTTTGGCAGGTGATGCCTCCAATTCTTGATGTCTTTCATCGCCGCCACCTATGCTCCCACACGAGCGCACACGATCCAATTGCTCGCGACTCATACTCTTATGGTTGAACAACAGATCACCTGCTGAGCGACGCTTTGCAACGGCCAAAGCGGACGCAGACGATGAGTTGTCACGATCGAGTTGACTGAGTTTGGTTCTGGAATCGCCATTAGCCAGTAATGCCGACTCAAAACTACCCCGCCACGAGAAACGTTCATAATCGCTGGCTACGCCACACTCTTCACCGGCGGTGTCGCTAACACCGCTGCTCGATTGGTGATGGTGCGGACGTGTCGCGTTTGCACTGCTACCGCTTACACTGCTACAAGCTGCCGATGTGGATGCTGAGTCGAGCAGTAGATCGTGTGACTTGCTACGTGCAAGATTGTTTGCTTCGTCCTGCAGCGCTTTGTTGGATTTCGATTGATGTGACAAATGGTGTGAGTGGTGCAGGTGGTGTTGATAAATGGAATGTTGCTGTTGTGAGTGATGTGTGTTGCGCGCCGACTTCATTTGGTCGCCCTCCGAAAGGCTCTCTTCTTCGTCCTCTGTGGTGGTGATGGATATTTTAGCTTGAAGTCGTTTGTGGTGGTTGCGTTGTGGCGCAATGGGCGAGTTGGTGCCGTGTGAATCATTTCCGCTATTAACCTCGTGCATGAGTGCAACAAGGCGTGAGCCGATGTGTTGCATTACCTTGGCAAACAGCTGTGGAGAACGCTCCGTGCTGTGTGTGCTTCCAGTTGAAACTTGATCCTCTTCCACAGTGCGTTTTGTTACGCTATCCTCTTTGCTGGACGACGGCATCTCGACGGTAGATTGCAAAGTGGCGGTATTGTTTGTATTTCCCACAGCAATTTTTGAAAAAGAAGCTACCAACTTTTGATATACCAGTGCTGTGTCTGGGTTCAGACCGTGGGTGTCTACTTCCAGTAGACCACCGTCTCCCCGATCGCCTTCCTCATCTATCTCGAATTTATTTATGATTTGTTGACAGCTTGCCGATATCTGTTCTTTTAATTCGCCTTTTCGACGATTGCTACCCTCGAGGTCGGAGCTTGTATAATCTGAGGAATCACATGAATCGGACCATGTGTCCTCACTACTCAAATATTCTACTATTTCACGAACCTGTTCATCATTTATGCCCGGTACAGTTTTCATCAGCCGAGTGAGCTCGTTCTCAAAGTATGCCAATTGTGGCCTTGTTTTCATCCGTCTCACCGAAATAGGCGTGGTCTGGTTAGGTGTTGGGCCCTTTGAATTATTAGTAGAACCATAGTTTTGCTGAGCATTGGCAGTAGCGACTACGAGAGTTTTGAAAAACTGTCGCATTTTAGACATCATCAGGTTTGTCTCCTCATCTGAACTCCAATTGTTAAAGCTATCCTTTCGTACCAAACTTGCGTTAGCTGTGGGTGGCAGTGGTGGTTTGAGTGTTAGTCCGTCTGCTTGCAGAGTTGTTGATATGTTATTGGGCGTAGTAATACGCATCTCAGGCAAGACAATAGCTGAACTGGATCCAGCTAGTGGCAATTCTTTGACCTCTTCAATTTGTTCCAGTGCCGTGGGTGATTTTGTGCGCGTCGAAGCGCTGGTTGTGGGCAATTCGCATTCAGGCGATTTTAGAAGATCATCATTGCTTCCAACAAAACCACTATCGCGGCTATGATGCTGTTGTTTCTTCGCTTGGGAATTGCTGATTGAACCGGGTGTGGGAGTGCGGCATTCTGCGTTCGATAAAGAAGGTTTGCTTGCATCCTCTGCGGAGTCATGCAGTTTCTTTTCATCCAACGAGTCATGCCGTTTGCGTACCTGTTTCTTTCGTTTTATTGTATCGGAAGATGTGCTCTCGAAAGCCTTCTCACCACCGCTACTCACATGTAGCACGGTCTCATCACAATCTTCCGATTCGGAAGAGTCCAAAAGGTCGCTGGCAGTTGAAGGAATAAGACTCGGTTCCAGTGAATCGGTAGGCATTGACTGGGAATCGACCAGCAGATTGTCTAGAGAAGAATTATGGGAGCGTGGTGTACCACGTGCACGTACTAAACGCTTACGTCGCTGACTCGGACTTGGATGGCCTTCACTATCACTACCAACACTGCCGCTCTCATCAGATTCATTCTTCTCGCTTGCGCTGAACCCCATAAAACCGGACAAGAAGTACTTCTCCAGACGCGATGAGGCGAGTTCTGCAGCGCTATTACTATCATTTGCATTCTCCTCTGGTATGCCCAACGAATCTAGGCCTTCTGAACACTCACTACTCACCTCCGACGCCGTATCATCGCCGCGCGTGTCAATCGAACTCATCACCTTGCCATCACCCAGATCGAAAAAGAAATACTTTTCCAAATCAGAAGCAGACAAACGATTATGATGATTGATGGTGCGCTGTCTTCGCCTCTCCATCTCATCCAACTCTTCGCTGCCATCTTCAGTGCCGCGCAGCGAAGCGACCTCACTTTCTTCACAGCTTTCCTCCACAATAGTATGCAAAGTGAAATCAATAGTGGAACGATGGTAGCCACGCAGCTCTTCTTCACGATCGACAAACATGCGATTGGCTAAAATAGTGTCATCGCCATCCACACTTAAATCTTCCGAATCAGATGCAGTTGGCGTGGTATCGTCACCAAACTCCTCATCGTCATGACGACTAATCTCTTCCACCCAGGAATCATCATCCGCTAAACCATCTTCAAGGCAAACCGCCTTTGTTTTGGAGTTAGGCGCATCTTCCAGAAAATCACCATCATTATCCGTGTCCGCTCTGCTGCTGCGACCACTTCCGCGGCCATTGGAAAGGTTGTCG